>NC_090869.1:32264820-32269820 GCF_036669935.1 Montipora foliosa
TGTACGGGGTTTTATTATTCCATTATTACGCCATTTTACCACATTTGGTAGAGAGAACGCGCAAAATATGAGACGGTAATACACTGTAGTGTCGCGGTTTGACCGGTTTAGAACAGAGCAAATACGCGGACGGAACGGGAGTTTTTCAATGAAAGAAAATGTTTTCAACACAATAGAAAGCCTGAGAATTTAGCTTGTCATCGCTTATCACTCGTCATTTCGTTTAAAACATACGCCGCACTTTCTATGACGTAAACTATATATAATTATATATATGGAAGGTCGTTGCATAATTTGGCGCTACTAAGTATAAGTGTTCCTACCAAAATTTCGTTTTACCTTAGTATAGGTGGTCATGTATACCAATAAAACTAATAAAAACCAGCAATTGTCAACCACGAATTACATTTCACAAAAGACATTTTTGACAATTCTGGAACAAAGTTAGTCTTACGTTGCGGTTACCATAACCAATTCTTGCCAACAAGTGCTGCAGACTCAACCGAAACGTTGTTGTCAAAGACGGATAAGCCAATCCTTTTTCCAACCGTCAACCCACAACCAAAGATTTTGAGTTCGAGGGCACCGCCCTCCACTTTAGCCGCGGCCGATGCTCCAAGACCAAAGTGGGCATGCAGGGGCCCAGCTTTGAATTCACTCAGTGTTGCCCTTGCTCTAGCCTCTGCTCCTATGAGGCTACCTTCCTCAACTAAAGCTTCCAAATCGACTCCCACGTACGCCACCGCATCAGCCCCTAGAATCCTAGCGGAAACTTCAATACGTTTGGTAAACGTCACTTGGTAAAAATGGCACTCTGCCCCTGCACCAATCGTGGCTCCCCAGTCAGTGACCTTCAGTCCACCTTGAGCCCGCGCTGCTATAAGACTGCGGTCGAGATCACCGTCGACGCGAGCTCCAGCTTTGAATGTCTTGGCGTATCTTTGTCTGACCGTCTTTTGGTGTTCTTTGGTCGCGTACTCTGCCATGCTCTTTACTTTAAAGGAAATAAAATGAAAACATCACTTAAACATAGCAGACATTCCAACCCGAGAGATTTCTGATTTCATGCCTGATCTCCCGCTCTCCCCATTCTTCTTTAATTCTCCCGATTTCCCCTAAATTCAAGCAAGAGCTTCGACAGGCTATTGTAAACTATTGCTCATAATGTTAAAAGCAGAGAAAAGCTCAAAATAATCACCTAATGACGTATAACAATACCTAAGACGTCGCTTGCTGCTATAAGACTGCGGTCGAGATCACCGTCGACACGAGGTCCAGCTTTGAATGTGTCGTCCTCCCTCTTGGCGTATGTTCGTCTGACCGTCTTTTGGTGTCCTTTGGTCGCGTACTCTGCCATGCTCTTTACTTTAAAGGAAATAAAATGAACACCACTTAAACATAGGAGACATTCCAACACGAGAGATTTCCGATTTCATGCCTGATCTCCCGCACTCCCCATTCTTCTTTAATTCTGCCGATTTCCCCTAAATTCAAGCAAGAGCTTCGACAGGCTATTTTCAACTATTGCTCATAATGTTAAAAGCAGAGAGAAGCCCAAAATAATCACCTAATGACGTATAACAATACCTTAGACGTCGCTTGCTGCATATTTTTTTCTTTTATTATTATTACTTTTCTATTTGTATGTGATACGAGTTTATGAAAGTATCTAAATAAATAAATAAATAAGTATAAATTGAAAATAAAACTGAGATGAACAAGATTTACGAAGATTGAAACGGATTCGCAATATACACACTTCGATACTCGTCCCAGTTGAAAAATTTGTAACGAATATGAGATACAGATTTTGGGAGATTGAGTAAAGTTTGTCAGAAAGGTATGATTTAGACTAAGAGTATAAGCTATTTCTAGCTGATTGTATGAAAACCAGGTTGATGAGAATTTGGCCATTTGCACTGAAACTATGCCAAAAGACGGCTTAAATTGGCCTAATTGGCCCCAAAATAGAAGAAGAAAGAAAGAAAGAAAGAGAGAAATCAAGAAAGAAAAAAGGCATGGCAAAAATGATTCAGTTGAGCTAATGTTTTAGGAGGAAAAAACATTAACATAATTCAACATGCTCTCTGGAGGTCGCTGTACATTGTGATCACCTTTTCATAAAAGCAGGCATATATGCACTTCAATTAATGTTTGTACAAGTTGGAAAATTTGAAGGCCTACTCTGGGACCTAAAGTCGCCTTAAGTCTCCTTAAGTCAACTTAAGTCCACAAACACAACACATATCAAAGTTAGCTTAAAACAGTTGAGAATGAGTTCGTAAAGTAGTGGCAGATCAAGGGAGGCATCTTAACTTAATTGTCTCTTGGTTGATTTAAAAAAAAAAAAAAAGAATAATGGGTGGAGCAGGGGGTTGCCTCCCGATACCCATTTGAAAGGTCCTGATGAGCCTGGCGAACTCCTGCCATAACACATAGGAAAGGCCAGAACACACAATAGGACATGCAGCAGAGGTACATGTAAGTGTTTGCAGGAATCATGAATGTCTTATTAAATATCTGTGACAAGCCTTTTTTTAGCCTTGCCTTGCAACATGTAGCTCTAATGGAGACACCACAGGCAAGATTGTAGTCTCTACACGTTTTATTTTTGGCAAGATATTATGCCATTTCCTTGTTACAAAAACAAGTTAAACATGAAAGCCCATAAAAATAGTTCAGTCTTAAGCTATTAATTCCTCACCTTTGTGAGTAGCAGTGATGTGATCCCTCAAAATATTTTTGCAACTTTAAATAGCAAATATAACGGAAGAAATAACCAAACAAATTTAAGCTCAGTAACACAGAATTGAAATTATTTTCTTTAGATGTAAAGATGTATAGGGAAAGGTTGAGAAGTCTTACTCGAGTTCTAGGTGGAGATGCTCTTCACAAGAACACAGTCATGATTAATTATAGTCAAGCAGAAGGAATTAACCAACCTTTATCTGTTATTCCGCCACACAAACTTTCAAATCTTGATCCCATGTTTTGTAACCAAACGCATGCACGATGTGTATAATTGCACATCCATTAAACCCCAAAACTCAGAGGAAACCTGCTCTAATTTGCTCATTGTACAGGGTTCATGCGTACATTGTAACTTGGTAGATGAACTCACGGCCAAAGCTCAAAGAAATTCTTTTAAATTTATATTGCTGCAAATAGAGACATGCACAGCTGGAAATGGACTCCAGCTAGGGACAAAAGATTGTTGATAATGATAGAGGAGGAGCCTATTAAGTGTCAACAATGACTAAGGAAAAGAAGTTTCATTCAGAAAGACCTTGGCATACGGTACTCGTTACGTTACACTGGCGTGTTCTGCTTAACTGAAGAAAGAGAAGAACATTTATTGGTTGGGTTCCCAAAAAGGCACAACCATTGTTTGATTCCATTGGAAAGGTGTATAATTTACCAAACTTTCGTGCAGAAATTGACAGTGCGAGCTGCAGGAATCTTGCAGATATGTTCATCATCATCATCATCGTCATTTATTTGCCTTTATATGTGTATAACAATTTTTTTTTAAAAAAAGCATACAGCAGGTTGTTAGGCGAGGAGACCTCAGGAAACCACCAGGCTTATAGGAGAGGCCACCTCGAGATCACAATATTAATCAAAATAAGGGCTGCGAAGGAGTGCGGCAGGAACTAACTCAGAAACTATTTTAATAAAAACTCTAGCACTTTGTTCTTAAACATAGGAAAGCTTGACAAATTGGTAATAGAGGCAGAAAGACAGTTCCAGAGCCTAGGTCCTTCGTAAAGAATTGTGAATTTCTTAATGTTCGTGCGACAGGAACGCACACGATAATTACCGGCTGTTCTTGTGTCATATTTATGGACTTGACTGTTTGTCATAAACAGATTGAAGAAAAGTGGAGGCAGCAGATTATTGTGGTAGCGGAACATGAATTTAGCAATATCGAGGGGATTGATTTGGAAGATGTCTAAAATTTTCAGTTTAGAAAAAAGAGGAGCAGTATGTGCTCCATATTCTGAATTTGTAACAGCTCGCACCACTCGCTTTTGTAGATAATAAATTCTATTTAAATTAGATACGTAAGTGGACGACCACGTAGAGTTACAATAAGTAATGTATGGATAAATTAATGTATAGTACAGCATGAGTTTGGTCTTACAGGATAATTAGAAACGCGTCCTGGATAAAATACCAACTGATTTAGCGATTTCTTTACAGACAAAGTTTATGTGATATTTCCAAGTAAGGTGTTTACTAAGATAACAATTATTTGCTCTCATTTGTGAAATAGTTTGAGCTTAAATAGTTTGACTTCCTTGTTGTTTCTGTTTGTTTTCATTATGAATTTTCTATAACAGTCTCATTTAAATTATGTCTTCTTTTGTTGATTAAATAAATAAATAAATAAATAAATAAGCTCTCTAGCTATCAGACAAAAAAACGTGCGATACACTGTAACTTTAATTATATTTAATAGTTATTTGCCAAAGACAAAGTGAGTAGTGCACATCTGAGACGAATAATTGTGTGAGTATAACTTCAGAGCTGAACAACAGAGAATTGATAATCTACGGAGTTTATTTCTGTTGTAAAGGTCACGAGTGCCAGCGGGAGCCCTGCCAAATTGTGTTGCTTTATATTCACCAGCCAGTGCGGTGTATATAAATTAATACTATTATTTCTATAGGAAACCACTCTTTGTTCATCTCCGCAATTCCGCTAATTATTTATTATGGTTGGTGTTATCCAGCCCAGCATTTTATAGCTCTTGCGGCATTCAGACATAGACATTTGACACTGTCATATAACAATTAAAAACTGTGAAATAAATAGAGGATATTACATGGCCGCTTGGAGATACGAAATTTCTCTTCTTTTCAACACGAGAAGAGAAATTTCGTATCTCCAAGCGGCCATTTAATATTCTATTAATATATAAACACCAATGAAATACTAAATCATCCCACGAAAGGCATCGAAAGGGGCGATTTTCGTATGTAACTATAGCGACAATG
>NC_090869.1:32277320-32279820 GCF_036669935.1 Montipora foliosa
CAAGGTCACGTTAGCAAACTGTCACGAAATACTCAATAGCTTCCGTTTTCGGTCTTTGTTTTGTTGGTAAAAAAATACATACACTTTTCACAGAACAGACCTTCTTGCTTTATTTGATTTATATATTTGTATTGGTCCAGACACATGCATATGCTGACTGGTTGTAAAAGACATTCATCACAGTTAAGTTTTTGATTCAGAGTGAAGGTATAATATTTCCCAAAATATTTCAAACACAAATGTTTCCTTAATAAGTTCGTTATTCCCGAATTTACCACCTTGCATGCAACAATCCCTACAGCAAAGTAAAAAAGCATACAATTCAACTTTATAGCTTGCTATAGTTTTGTTTCGGATTTGTTTTTTATGATTTTTCCTCCGAAACCAGGAAACCCTAGCCAGGTAACTAGAAATTCTCAGTTTCATTAAGAGCTTGTTCACAACACAACTTCAAACTTGAGTGTGCTTATCGCATCCTTGAAACCTTCGAGACCTCCTCAAAATTGTTGAAAAGCCTATTGAGGCTAATAATAATCTTTGAGTTAAATTTGACCAATTCACGCCGCGAGCGCGAGAAAAAGAGAACCACTCCGCAGGGATGAATACGCGATGTGGAGTGTTATAAAATTCCACATTCTCGCGCGTAACGCTTTCTCTAGAGACCCCTAGAAGTGTTGTTTAGTGAAGATAAACAAAGTTATCTTTGGTTAACTCAGAGAACTTGCAGAAATACCTCCAACCTGCATAACAGGCGCTTTATCAGGGGCACCCAACGACGGTTTCCGCCCGAATTACTTTGAAAAGACTTTTTAGGCTATCCAGAGTACTCAGTTTAGATCTCTAGAAATGTTTTCTAAGGGCCGATTTACACGATACGATTTTGTCGCATGCAACAAGCTTACGATAGGCCTACGACATGACTTACGATTGTCGCAGCGTTTTAAAACATATTTTAAAATGCTACGACATATTTTTTCTGACGTACACAACAATAGTAAATCATGTCGTGCGCTTGTCGTAAGCCGTTGTCGCATGCGACAAAGTCGTACCGTGTAAATCGGCCCTAAGTGGCGCTAAGAAATTTATATCTGTTCGGTCATCCTAGGGTAGCTTGAGTCTTTTCGAAGTTACGAGGGCTTCAGTGATATTTTCCCGAACATTTTAGCAGCAATTCAAAGTTTTCCGAAAGTGACAGTTTTTCGGTTCCTTTCTGCATTGCATTTTCGATTCCGAAAATTTTAGGCTTCCTTTCTCTACGAAAAATAACCTAACCTGGGGAGTGAAATGGGAAAAATGAACTTCAGAAAATCGGAGGGAATTTATTACATAAGCTTCGAAAATTGTGTACATGAATGGAACGGTCATCTAGAAATTTTTAGCCTTCCTCAAGCTATAGAAAATCCTAGGCAATGTTGCTTCTCCGAACAGATATTTCACAGGGTTTAAAAATAAAGCTTTATCTTTCTTTATCCCTCGTCTCGCGCTTCGCACTCGTTTCGCGCTTTGAGCAAATGCCGCGTTGGCCTCGCTTGGCTCATAAAGCACCTGTTATGCAGGCTAGAATACCTCTTCACATTTATAAGATAAGGTGTCACTGATTTGTTAGAGCGGGGAGAGACATTTATAACGTGCAAATAGTCACGAGCTGAAAGGTAACTGACTGATTTGTAACAAGGACTCAGCCTGACAAACCAGAAATGATCTCACTCTCCGAAAAGGAACGCTCTTTTAAACATAAACAAACTTCAAAAATAAGCAAAGAAAGCAAAACAATGAACAAAATAGATTTTTTCTTGACTTTGTTATTCCGGCGAGAACAAATGGTGAATGATTCACTTCTGGAAGCAGCCTCTGAGGAGAAGTGAGAACGCCGTTTAGGCAGAACCCTACACTTTGTGTACTTTACCAGCCTGTTCACAGACTCTCTTCATTTTTAGATGCACGTATAAAAAAAAGCTTGTTCCGCCCTCTCTCACGGGCAGTCGCTTATCTTGTGCGCGCACCAAATTCCCAAAACAGAAAAAACGTCTGTGAGCAGGGTAGCAGGGTAGCATTTCGTAATACTAGACGGGAATAATTCAATTAAAATGAAATCGTAGAGGCACGTGCAATAGTAAGTTGCGAAACACTTCGTGACAATATATGAATTTTATTCCAGGAGCATTTGACCTGGAAATGTTATATTAATATTGTTCCCAGAGTCGAATATTTCTACACTGATGATCTATAAACAGACGTAGGGTTGTACATTTTTTCATTGGGACAGCTGTAATTGTTTCTTAATCTGTTTACAATGTGTACGAAGTATAGTAAGTACCGTCGTATGTGACAAGCTAGCGTGACCAATCTCTGCGCGTTTGTTAAATTATGCGTCATATGATCTTGTTATCCCGTCTAGTATCTGATTTGTTCGCTCAATAAGAGTAATACTCACCTTGTTAACTGTGTGGGTTGAGCAGTGGTTAATTTTCATCATTGTATGTTATTTTCGGACCAAAAC
>NC_090869.1:32284820-32292320 GCF_036669935.1 Montipora foliosa
TCTATATCAACTTGGACTTTGGAGTCTTTCTAACATCAAACCACTAACGACCACTAACACTTTTGACGATCGCAATGAGTATTTAATGGAAAGTCGAGCACCTGTAGTGTTTCACTGTGGCGAGGGCGTTATATTAAATCGGCGACAGAAAGTCTGCATGTACTTCAAATCTTATACCCTGTTATACACTACACAAGGTGCTCTCGAAGATGTCGCGTGCCGACGCTTATTTCAAAACTTCAAGTCGCTATCGGAAATGGAAACGGAGTCGCAGAGCTGCTTGTCTCTTGTCGCTGCGGTCTCTTGTCGCTACGATTTGAGCGCTGTCGGCCTTGGTTGAGATTTCCTTTGTTTAGCGTCCAGGCCCGGGTTGCTCGAAGCATGGTTAGCACTAACCAGCGTTAAATACCATGGAAACCTATAGGTTTTGATACATCTTAACCAACGGCTAGCGCTAACCAGGCTTCGAGCAACCGGCCCCAGATGATATAACTCTTCATAAGCATTTGATATTAGAGAAAGCAACTTACCGTGTAAGGAATCCATCTTGTTGTTGTGCAAAGAGACTGAGACGGTTGCTTGTCGGTATTCCTCCTTCTACTGTCAAATTACACGTGTCGCGGGTTTATTTTGTGCAGACCAGAGTTGCCCTACGCAGAGGACTTTGAACTTTTCACGTATAGCTCTTGTTAATCTATTGTTAACAATCTTCAAGTAATCATTAAAGGCCATTTTGGATAATTCTCATGAGCGTCGAAAACAATAACTTGCTAATCCAAGAGGGAAAATCAAAAATTGCCTAATAAGTTTAAATCTTCGCTAAAAGCGAACAGCTAAGCTATGGAATTGCCTGAAGCCTGACTTGCACAAACAAGGAAAAAAACTTAATTTACCAATTTTTACTTGTGGTGCTTGGTGATGAGGATGATTATGTTGAGGTCTCAACGTTAATCTTAAAAATTACTGGTTATCATTAATCACACCCTAGCTATTATTATTACTTCCTTATGTTTCACGTCTTCTTATAGGTTCTTGCTCTATGTAAATGCTAACTATCTGTGAATGTATGTGTATACCTATTTATTTTATTTTTATTTTACTTTATTTTCTTTTATTTTATTTATTTATTTATTTATTTATTTACCTGTCTTACTATGAATCTAATTTGCTAAATGCGATTTGGTTTGCTATATGTGGGCTGTGTATTTCTTCAATTTGTTAAATTGAATATTGAGATAAAATGATGATGATGATATGGTGCATGGACGCCGGTACGACTCGAGAGCCTACATTGACGAATCGTACCTGTTTGTGCACGTTGGTCATGGATACTGGATGGAGTTGTCCCTGGGGTAGGTAAACGCGCGGCCCTTAAGCAGTGAGCGATTAGAGATTTCCATCTCTGTAACTATGAGTAATATCGAGGCAATTTTGATGCGTTTTTGGTCAAAAAGGTTCTAACATTATGACTAAGCATCATCGCTGATTCTTATATTGTATTAATTAATTAAATTTAAATGAAAAGAAAAAACAGCAGTTTAACGTCAATAGCCTTTATTGCCTTTCTTGTTTGTCACTGTTACAATTAGCAGTTTAAGGGTAGGGGACATTACATATATTTGCATAATTGAAGGTAATTTATGTTAAACGTGGTTGCCATACATCCCCTTTTACCATGCCCTACAGCTACCCACTGCATTTCCTTATGCAGGTCAATAACTTATTTTCGTGTTTATTCAAGTGCATTTAATACAACTGGACCTTATTTTCTTAACTTCAGTTCAACGCTGAATCCATTCTTAAGGTTGGCGAAGACAATTTTGTTTCCCTTGGCTGAGCCAGGAGAACATAAAGGTTACACTCGAACTTCTGGGACGTAGCCATAACCATCGCATATCTGGCAATCCATGTACCACTGGCTGCGTTGGAAGTATCCTGTTCACGTTCCTCCTTAATGTCGCGTTTACTTCGACCTCCTCGCTTTCCATGTAGAACATCTCGTTATCTTCTAAGGCTCTCAATTCGTGTGAAACTGGGAAAATCCAAGTCAGGGTACCTCATTCTTAGACAAACTTATGATACTCTTTTATTATAATGCGAGACTGATTGGTGACTTCTGTGATTGGACCATAAGGAACATTTGGCTTGAACTTAAATATGACGTAACTATAGACGGGCCATATCCATGTCCAGCGTGCTGGTGTTATCTCAAGAAGTTCACCACGTGCGCCTCGTGATCCTGCCTTAGAACTTTACATGCCGGCTTTTCATGAGGGTATCTTCGGTGATATTCCCAGAAGACCTCTGCAGGTTGTGGATATGATGGTGTATTTACATAAACTACGTACTCATAGTTGCCGCGTTCGGGGACCTGTGGTCAAGCGCCAGTAGGTAGCGTAATAACCGGTTAACGGAGTTTGCGATGGTTGGTTCGTAGGTGGAAATTTCAGACTTGAAGCACTCGAACGTGGAATGAAGTAGCTGTTCCCTTTTGTTTCAACAATAGTCACGTAATCAATCTTCCCAGTTTGACTATCCTTTCTCTCAACTCGGGCTGGAGCTGAACTTGGACTCTGCAACCTTTCCTGAAAAAGGGGTTGTTTGTGCCACCCTGTCGCTACCGTTCTGTACGCCCTGGTAATCCTGTTGATGGAAGTCCATACCAAACGCTCCGCCCGAAAAAGTTTCTATCCCTTTGAAGGTAACTCCTCCAGCATAAGACCATGGACTAAAATGTCTTGCTTCCTTCAGCAGTGTTTCCTTGAGGGTGAGGTTCATTGTTGTGGCACCAGGAATTTTCGTCCAGTCCCATCCCTGACTTACGTTAATTAATGTTATGTGCCTTTACAGACTCCTCGCTGTGAGCTATTAGCATTGCGCCATGACTTTGAAAGATACCGTGGGCATTTTCGTTCAGTATTCCATCAAAGTCCCAGACAAACCTGTTAAAGTCCTTCTTTGTCACAGCCCAATCTTTGCGACGATGAATAGAGAGAGCTGCAAAATTCTTGGACCAATGGTCCTCTGGAGATGGTTCAGCAAAAAAGTTGTTTGAAAGGCCCTTGCCATAAACCTGTAACAATGGAGATTTTACTTTTATTTTTGCGATAGTAATTATTACAGAGACACATTCAAGATGTTTTGAGAACGAAAGATTTTTAAAACTATGAAAATTTTATGAAACCATCATCAACTAGAAAGTCTACGCGGTCTATGACGTAGGAGTAACCGTTGTGGATAATGATAACCACATAACCACTCGATATCAGTTGATGCAACAATCCTGGTATCAAACAACTGGCCTATCATTGGTGAACACGTTGGTGTCAGTTTCGTGTCACAATAGGTTCCCATAGTAACAATACAACCTATTAAAAACATTCTTAA
Source organism: Montipora foliosa (assembly GCF_036669935.1). Taxonomy (NCBI): domain Eukaryota; kingdom Metazoa; phylum Cnidaria; class Anthozoa; order Scleractinia; family Acroporidae; genus Montipora; species Montipora foliosa. The sequence goes on from NC_090869.1 coordinate 32,288,208, forward strand.
TTTTAGCTCTCAGTGCTTATAACTCAAACCCCAGCTTGGTGCTGCCCCCCCCCCCCCCCACTTTTTTTAATCTTGATCAAGAGGGGTTAATGCACAAACTTGGTGGTATTTATAGCGTAGAATTATTTAAAAGTTAACATAGAAAGTATCAAAAGGTAAGAATATTAAAGCACTACTTGTCATTGTTTGGTGAGATTTGGCACAGGTTTCTGAATTCATTTGCATGTCACGACTGGAATAGGTTGTATTCTGCTTTCATCAACTTGATGTTTGTAACTGAGGTCCAGAATTGAACAGAATTTCATTTTATTTGATAGTTGGAGTATAATAGCAAATCTATAAACACAGAGAATATCCATTCCAAAACTTGTGGCAGGGCGGCATCTAGTGAAGACATGTAAGTAGGGAGAAACTTTTGATCTAAATGAGCTTTGGTTCGAATATTTCTTCTCAAACCTAAAGGAAAAATTACGTTCTGTTATACGATACGATAGAGCAGTGATGGGCAAAAAAACAACATTTTTGCTTAAAAAAAGCGGCACGATACTCCCTAACTTTCGCTCAGCCATCCTTGGACGCGGGAAACTTGCTTTCTGGGTATCTCCAAGATGGTACATCACTCATCACTCATTCCCAGGCCCTCTCAACTTTCGACGATGGCAATCGAACCAAATTTCTCACCCTAGGCACCGTTGTGGATGTCAAAATCCCGACTCATGTGGGCTTTACGAAGTCTAATTCTCATTCGAGGACGTGATAGACAAATAACAGCTGACTTCTGCGCTGAATTGGTAAAATACAATTTTTGACGGTCAAGTGTAAAATTATCGCATAATCTAATAACATGGAGAGTTTGTCAGACCAGTAGCTGATGATTTCCAGCGTCCATGGTTCCTCCTTGCCTATTTTACCGTGAGAGCTCTGGATACAGAATAGTTTCAACACAGGGGGTCTTAAACGTCGTGGGTAGCCATGGAGGACTTTCCTGGTAAGTAACTGAGTTTTCTTGTCAATCCTTGAACATCCGTGCCGTATCCTCGCTAATTTAGATGGTTATGTTTACTTCAGGAAAGTCCTCCATGGCTGCCCAAGACGTTTAAGACCCCCTGCGATAAAACTATTCTGTACCCAGGGCTCTCACGGTAAAATAGGCAAGGAGGAACCATGGACGCTGGAAATAATCAGCTACTGGTCTGACAAACTCTCCAGCATATTAGATTATTTTATACTTGACCATCAAAAAGTGTATTCTACCAATTCAGCGCAAAAGTCAGGTGTGATTTGTTTATCACGTCCTCGAACCCCCGCGCGTCTCCGAGTTCCGACGTCCTCGCGCCCCACCTCCCCGAGTCCCCGCGTCCCCACGTCCCGCGTCACCACTTCCCAAGTCCCCAAGTCTCAAGTCTCCACGTCCCCGTGTCCGCGTCCCCGCGTCCCCGCGTCCCCACGTCCCGAGTGCCACGTCCCCGTCCCACTTTTATTAGTCACACCCAAGAAGGCCTGAAAACGTTTGCCATTCCGTGTTGACATGCAGAGATTCTGGCATATTTCAACAACCACGCCGCCATTCAACAACTGATTCAAGCTTACAGCAGATATCATTGGCGAGTTTTCTTGTCAGTTTCTACCGAACTCTCGGCGCCTTATAAATTTATATTGGATTGTAGTACATTTATCTGCAACGAATGCACTTCTAAGCAATTTTTGCTACAGTTTAGGTTCTTTTTGGCTAGATAAGACTTTAAAATGCGGTTTTCGGCAAAATCTCCAACAGCGATTGAGTTACAACAATCGTTTCTCTTGTTTGTCACGCGGTTTTGTGGCCGGCTACGGTTGCTTATTTGGAACTGAATTTCATCATTACAGTGGCGACTGTCGACACTAAATTATGATACCTTTCGTTTTATAGGCTTTCTGTGTGAAATGGATGTCAAGTCGTGAGCTGCTTTGTTTGACTGTGAAATTGCAGTCGAGTAAGCGAATTACTACGCTTTAGCTTGACTTTTTAAATGGTATTTTTTTTGCTGTTTTTCTGAACTGTAGAGAGAGTGTGTAAGATTATCAGTCAGCACCCAACGATAATATAGCTCAAAACCACTTAAACATAGCATTGTTTAACGTATTTTAGTGTTCAAACGGTAGGTATAGGCATATTTTTATCTCCTAAAAATTTTTCATCTGTTCGGATTCCCTAGCTGAAAGTCTAGTGATCCGCAAATTATAGGGATCAAAACTTACCTTTTCGAAGATTTCAACCAGAAAAAAGGCTCCCGAAAATTCTAGGTGACCTTTTTACGGTAAAAATCCGTTTAAAATGGGCAATTATACCATGTTTTAGATGTTCGAAAATCCTAGGACAGGCAGGCAAGCAAGGAATTTTACAGCAAATGTTCCGAAAATTCTAGATCTCAAATCGTCTTCCGAACAGATATTTTTTGAAAATTGACGTTGGGTGCCGCTGCATCAGTCAAACGGGAAATGTTGTGAAACAGATTTCTGTGGGTCTACTGCGCATGTAATTCAGTTTTAGTTTTGATTGAAATTGTTGGTTATTGTTGACAAGGTTTGTTTGTTTACTGCTGTCAGCCAAGAGGTGTTTGATCACTGTGACTGTAACTATAAACTAACGACAATTAATTTTGTACTTTATGCAGAAGCATAATTATTTCCATATACACTATATTGCTTTCTGGGGCTAGAGACGGGAGCTCCGCTTTTAGGCTTGGATAAACCTATTTATTATATGACTAGCTCCGTGAACGGGCAAGATGAACCAAATGCCGCACTTTGATTGACTACCTGAGCTGGCAAGATGGAGCTATACTGCCCACTCGGGATTTCTCGCTTGGTCCCGCAAGATCAAAGATCGTTTTTTTGGTGTTTTATCCCATATAATAAATCCTTTATTGACCAAGCTTGTTGGGTCAAGATGGCTGGATATTGGCCTTGTTCTTTTTTTGCGTGTTTATGGACCTCTCGGTCCATAAACACGCAAAAAAAAAAAGAACTTGGCCAATATACAGCCATTTACGCTTGGTCAATAACCCATATATACTAGTCCGGTATATGAAAGTCTGCCCAGAATTTGGCGGTAGCTGGGACCAGATTACATCTTTGGACTACCATAATGAAGAGAGGAGATGGGATGTTTATTGCAAGACTGTTGTAATGACGTATGCACAACATGTAAGGCAGCTGATTTAGAATTTTACATCCTTCGTTACGCGGAAATGCTATCTTACGCGTGACTGTCACGGTCCAATGTAGCACCTAAGATATTAATCAATAAGCAATAGGTGTCAAATTTTGCGATATTTTCCCATTTCATAACCTGAATCATTGACTTGCAGGTAGTTCGCGGAGAGCTAGTGAATTAATTTCGTTATTGACGTTGGTAAACGACAGTGGTCGGTCGTTCTTCCTTAATCGCACCATATACTGATATAGTAAAAAGAGAAATCTAAATATACCTTTGCTGAATTTTATTTCAGCTGAAAGGTGTGCAGTGAGCTGTCGGGTGAATACGAATTAAATAACAAGGTCTTCCTCGCAGAAGCGATGGCCGCATGTTGTGTGCACGCGATTTCGCATCGCAATCAGACAAATGGGACAAGTTTACCCATGGACAACTCGTCTTCAAACTCGAAATCAAAGCCTCCAACGCTGCAACGAATTGAATCTGCTCCTCCTCCGGGTCCATTTATTTAGTCGAGAGCAAAGAAGCAAGAAAGAAAAAAAGAGTCACAACTAGTGCGGTTTGCTGAAAGTGAAAGTGCATAGTAATGATGAAGTGGTGTGGTGTGATTGGTGGCGAACCTGAGATCTCTTCAGTGTTAAAATCTCTTTCTTCAAGGTAGCCAATCGCAACAGCTGATCCCGGTTTTCCCCGTCGATCGTGGCAATTTTCACTTTCGATTCCATCGCACAAGACGGAAATGGAGGTCGTAGATGATGTCTATGTAGACATCGAGGAGGTCGTACAAGTCTATGTAGACGTCGACTCCGAGGAGGATTCGGAAGAAGATGGCCAATTTGAAGAGGAAGATTTATACGATGATGAAAATGAAATTCAGGCCCGTTTTGGAGGATATGAGTACGAGTTTGTGGATGAAG
>NC_090869.1:32302320-32307320 GCF_036669935.1 Montipora foliosa
ACTGCGCGATGCAGTTTTGAGCTTCCCAAAGAAGCAAGGAAATATCCACTCAACAACTGAAAAAACTTTCTTTTTTGTGTACTTGTCGCCATAGTGAATATCCCAGAGTGCAACACAAAAGCGGGTGCAAATTTCTTTGTTCACGGGGACGGGAGTGACAAAATTGCGAAAATCAACCCACAAAACAATTTAACTTTTAAAATCGCGTGGTGACCCCTACTTTTTATTATATAAAATGAACGTTTGAGGCCCATTGAAGTCGGGATTAATTTTTGGGGCCGTGAAAAATTGATAAAAGGCGCTTTTTAGTAACTACAGAGGAGGGCTGTCTGGCTCAAAAATGGCTCCGTCTTCATGTTTTTGTTTAAAAACGCGTTTATAGAATCATCCGGTTGCAATTTGCTATTCATTTAAAGACCTTTGACGTTCCTGGTGTTTTACTGTAAGTAAACGTTTGTACCGAGTGGTTAGGGCGTTTGCCTTTGAGATCCGCGGATTCCGGGTTCAAGACACGTTCTGGGAACTTGTTGAATTTGTTCCTGGTAGTCCCTGGTTCAACTTCTTAGCTGCACTTATAAATAGCCAACTGGCTCGCCTCCGACCAGTTTGGATTCTTAACTTGTTGTTGAATGTTCTTTTCTGTCGTGATTGCGATTCATTTGGCTCTGAAAAGCCCCTATATATGGGGAGTGCCAATACACCTAATCGGCTAACTCAATGTTTACGTTGTACCCAATTCAAATCTCCCGGGACTAAGATCCTTTGTGTATTGTATTTGCATGATAATGTATCATTCATATTTAAATGATATGGAAATACCTGGAACAAAACGTTTTATTCCCAAAGGGTTTGAATTGGGTACAACATTGAGTTAGCCGATTAGGTTTATTAAGTATGTATAGTATTGTATGTATTGTTTTAAACCAAAAATTTCTAGGTGTCCCCTTTCTCAAAAAATAAAACTGATTATCTTCGAAAAATGCGTGGTTATCCCCTATTTTCATTTCACATTCCAATAACCTAAACTAAGATTTACGTTTCTGCGTGGTCATACCCCGGGGAAAAAAGTTCTTGTTATTAGGTGGCACCGTCCTTAAGCATGACATCGTACGAAATTATAACTGGTATTGTGCAATGCATATGGGGGCTGTTGGATATCCAGTAGGGCTTTCGGAGTCGTATTCTTCATCCAACAAGCCATTTGATTCACAAGAAATTTTAGCCTATAACTTCTTAAATTTAAAAGTATACCTTCCACTGTGAGAACTTTAATTGCAAGGCACCGTAGGTGCAAATGAAGCAGCAAGAAGCTAAAGGGGAGAAATCCATTTCAATTTTCAATCAAGTTCACTCTCAGTTGTATTTTTGTCTTACAAAAGCAATTTTGGTGTCTTCAACCACATCTTAGTCTCGTAGAGATGGGAACTGGGAGACTGAAATGAAAGAGGACTGGAGAGAAAAATGCTCTTCGCTTCCATTTAAGCGCTTGCTACGCTGGCTAGATTGACAAGTCCGCGATCGGATCAAATCAGTTTTCCCTCGTGTTTCCATGGAATACCGCAGTTAGATGTTGTCGAAGCGGAGCTTTTCGGAACTCTTTCCACGATCGTGTAAGAGAGTGGGATACCAACCTAATGCTGACAATCTAACTAACCTTTTTTGTACCTTTCATGTAGTTCTTCACTGACAAAGCTTGGACAAGGGATATATTATCCCTTCGCGTAAAGTGCCAGCAGAGTGCAAGGGGATGCGACTGGATCGGCGAACTGCGACATGCTGAGGTATAAATAGATTTGCCAGTTTCCGCGCGCAAATAAGCCCCATACCAGAACCACACTCTTTGATCGATGCTTTAGTGTAGCCACAGCAAGGACCTGGAGGCCTTAATCCATATATCCAGCCTTCATATTCACGCATCGTATCGAACAAAGACTCAACCGCGGAAAAATGTAACTCACATTTATCATAGTGCCATTTTTTGGAGCCCACGATAGCGTTTTGCAACTGACTCTGTTGAGATAGTTTGCTAGCCTGCTGTTTAGAATGAGAAACACTAATCGTACGTCTCCTTAGAATAGTAGTTGCTTGGCAACGGGCGAAAGGACACCTAAAAAATCAGAGTCCTAAGCAGGACTCGACCTCCATCCTCCGTAACACCGATCGGATTCTCTACCCATTGAGCTACTAGAACTCACTGTAGAGCTAGGTTACTGGAGAGCTAGGCCTTCCTCTTTCCCAGGATTCGAACCTACGACCCCATAACACCGATCGGATGCTCTACCCATTTTGCTACTAGAACTCACTCACTGGAGAACTACAATAGGTTACTGGAGAGCTAGGCCTTGCTCTTTCACAGGGGTCGAACGCACGACCTTTTCATTATTCGTTCCCACGAGTCTCCTGTAGCTCAGTGGAAGAGCATCCGAACCAATAATCAGAAGGTCGTAGGTCCAACTCCTGCAATTTAGGTCACTCGGATTTTTTCCGAGTATCTCCGAGTCAACATTAAAAGATAAATCTCTTCATTATATGTGGGTTGGTTTCCATACAATTGATGTGAGGCGGGGCCTACGGTGTATTGTCCCTATATCCGAGAAGACTAGAAAATCGAACAATATATTAAAAAGGTAATGCAATAGATACTTTGTTTTGAAGGATAAGCTTCAGTTGCAGGAACAGTCGAGTCCACTCCTCATTATCGGCTTTGAAACATTGCTTCAAACGCTAATAATGATGTAACCTGAACAACTTATTAACTTTAATATTATGAATATTAATGTTTTCCTTAGGAGCATCAAGATGACTGCCCTTATGAAGACACCCTGTGTGCTGGTTGTGACGACAGCGTACAAAGACGATTACTGCAGATTCACCTTGATGAGGAATGTCCAAAAAGGATTGTCGCATGCATTTACTGCCAAGATGAGTTCTATTTTATCCAAAAACAGGTATGGTCTCCTTTGACGTTTACTTAACTGAAGGTGAGGTTTTACGTTGAGTGTCCACTGAAAAACAGAGCCAACAAAAAGAAAAAATACGGATGATAATGACAAAGTATCTCTTTCCAGGAACACGAAGACACTTACTGCAAGCGTTTTCCACTCGATTGCGAAAACAAATGTGGACATAAAGGGATACCGAGAGGAGAGGTAACCGCACTACAATAAAATTACACCACTGGAACTAACAATAGTAGGGATCACGAGAAGAAGAAAAACAAAGGAAATTGGAGCTTCACGTGCCAAAGGAAAAAGAAAACTTTTAGTTGTGCTATTATCAATTGATATTGCTTACAAATTATCTACGAGACTAATAACAGTCTCGTCCGACACAAAATTAATGTTGTTTTTGCTTAAAACTCGGACGAAGAACTTAAATATGGTGGAGAGCGAGAAAAGGTGGGCCCAAATCTCGACAAATCTATTTCCCGCCAGCGGCGATCTTAAGTAATAATGCTTAATTCCCTTCTCAGTGTCTCAGAATTTTTGAAACCTGTCTTGCATAGTCATCTTGCAACTTCTTCTTGTATCCTGCCACTTTATGTTACTGGTTACGTAACGATTAGCGTACTCAGTGAAATCCCACGAATGGCACAACCTGTGGTTCAAGTGGAATCATCTTATTGCTTATTCTAAATAATGTAACCAGTCGTTGACAAAGAGCATTGAGCTGGTGATATGGTAACCGGCTCACTCGGTCTTTTATTTTCCTTTAAAATCATCGTTTCAGATGGCTGATCATATTTCAGAGAAGTGCCTTGAGACAATTGTTTCATGTCCATACACCACAGCTGGCTGTCCGTTCCTGGTAGGTATTATGATTGAGTCACACCGGCCGTACCAAAAGTGTCAGAGAAACTACTGACAAGTTTCCTCTGAAAGAAATCACTTCCTGTAAAATACAGTGAACGTTTGGCTTTCCCCTTGGAAGCAACTGTAGAAAATTATACGTGAAACGTGCGCTCGGAAACGCGAATGGTGTCTTTCTGTGGAAATGAAGCATGGAAACGGATTGAGAATCATTTAAGATATAGATTTAGCCAAGCCTAAAAGCGGAGCTCCCGGGTTATTTATCTCATTTGCATTCGGTTGAAACATGGATCCTCAAAGACCTATGAAACTAATAAACTCCTCTGGACTTAATTATTTATAGTAATGAGGCTTAGAATATATCTTTTTAAAGGTTATGAAATAGGCTTTTCAGAAGTTCTTTGAAATTTTTGTTATTTTAGTTAACCAATATTTCCACCAAATTTGGCTAAAAAAGAAGAATCTGTTTTTTTTTTTCTTTTTTTTTTTTTTCAATCATGTGTCAACACCTTTCACTTCTCTATGACGACAAACAAAGGCGAATGTGTTTTGCACATGTCATTACCCTTCGTACTTCCATGGGCAAAAAAATATAAATAGATTGTTCAAAGCCTTTTTTAACCAAACTTTCCGAATTTTTAAGTCCAAAATATGAAGTTTTAATTCATGAGGGGTTAATTTGATGATTTGCAACGCGAAAAAAAGCGGCCACGAAGTAGTTCGTGGCATTTAAAAAACATATGCTCAAAGTAATGGCTCGTTTACTTCATCAGCAACCTCAATTCCTCGATGTTACTTTCCAGCTGCCGTTCTAAAATTGCTTGAAATTGTTTCCCTGATATTTTTCCCATACTTAAGCAGATGTTCTTCCGTGAAAAGTCATTTCGAACAGTCCATAAAAAGCAATTATGTTTGCACATACGAACCACATAAAATCCTTGTCCTTGGTAACCCCCTGTTCAATTTGTCCTTGGTAACCCCCCTTGGTAACCCCCTGTTCAATTTCTCGGCTGCACTTTTAAATGGTCCATTGGTTTGTCTCCGGTCAGTTGGGATTCTTAACAGTTGTTTTTTTTTTTGTTGTTGTTTTTCTGTTCTGTCGTTTTGTTGATTGTGTTCCTTGGCCCAGAAAAGCCCCCTATGGTGAGTGGTCAATTAACTCTGTATTGTATTGTAAATACGCCACGCACA
>NC_090869.1:32322320-32364820 GCF_036669935.1 Montipora foliosa
TGTGGAAACGATACCAATGTCCTCGTCTACTACATTTTTATGTTCCCGTCATTTTGAATGGCTTCGACAAGACCTTCGTCCACGGATTTCTCCCTAAAGACAGTGATGTAATGTTTTCCCACGGTACTTTTGCAACAGCAACAGTAATCAGTTTTAGCAGCGTTGGAAAATTCCCGTGCTATAAACGGCTGCTGTTTGTTAGTCGAAACAGGGATGGACAATCTGCAAGCCAGCGAGTCATGCGAGCCATGCGAATTTCGCATTTAAGTCTAAGTACCCATTTCAAATAGCGCTGATAAACAGTTATTAAGTCTAAGCCGCCATTTCAAAACGGTTAGCTTTCAATAACTGTGTGACTCGCAAGTTGACTCGCACGGCTTGCCATGTTGGCGCATGACTCGCAGCCATGGCTCGCACATCATTTGTCATCACTCAGTCGAAACTGTCAGACAATTCAAACCCCGACGTTTTATTGTTTTTGTGATTTATATATTTCTGAGGTGCTTTAAGTTAGGGGAAAACAGCGACAGTAGAAAAAACAGACAGCGCTGTAACTAGTTTCAAATTTCGAATCTTCCTCCAAATTATGGAGTTTCCGGTGTGGCACTCTCTTCATATTACTTACGGACTTCCTGTCGAACCGCCATTGTTATGCAAGCGACCAACCAAAAAATGTTCAAGGCCATTATCCCAGAGTCTCTCCGGGCGTTTATCCGCTGACCAAAAAGCCTGAGGACTCTGGGTCCGAGATTGTTCCGGGACTAGAAGCTAGGGGAGAGGTCTTGGGAACGAGGTTGCAAATTTTCGGAATTTTTTTCGTTTTTCCAATTCGTGTTTTCCGAAATTTTTGGTCGAAGGGTAAGCGTCCAAGGAAAACCTCGAGACTTTTGCCCAAATTTCACTGCTCCTTGTTTTATTTCAATATAACTCGTCACTTCTATTGGAACAAATATTCCCTGCATGCCTGCCTTTTCTTTTAGGACTGAATTGGCCACAAGCCGGACCCAAACTTAACGAGAAACTTAATGAAGGATAGGAGCAAATTTCAAAACTAGCCCAGAACGCCTCAAATCGACACAAGGACACAAGGTGAAGTAAGAGTAAGTTTATTTTATTTATTTTCCTCGGAGTAAACAAGGATTAGCCGATTTTTTGCTGCATTTCATGTTTCCCACATAAACCCTACAAACCGTTCACTTCACTGAGCATTCAAATTTATGTGATTGGGTCGCGGTCAGTATAAAATTTAGACTGCGGACTACGGACGCAGACTGCAGACCCGGACGGGTTTTACTAAAATCAGGCCAGCAGCCCAGCGGCCCGCAGTCCACGTCCATTCTCAAACGATGTAAGTTATTTTCAAACCACAGTTTGAGATTGAAAATTTCATAACCTAAATAATGAGATATGTGAACTGCGAATTGTCACTGAGTTGCGTTTGTCAGTTTACACGGCAATCACATTCTCACCATCAGATGATTTTACGGTAATTCCGTGCATTGGCAGACAACACTTATGAACGGCGGTAGATTTGCGTTTGCATGCTTTACTTGTGGTATCTCATAACTTATTATATTTCACTTTCAAAGTATGGTTTGAAAAGAACTTACATCGTTCGATAATGAAAGTCCTCTATTGTGCTGTCGGTTTCTATAAACAGACGAATGAACAGAGAATGAAAACGAATTTATTTGAACAACATGCAACAAACAGAAACAAGGATTCAAATGATTAAATGGTAAACGACTTCAAACTCACGGTCGTCCATTTTGCACACCCAAACCCGGTGCAGATCTGTGCATGTGCGTGGATTTACCGCTGGACAAAAAAACTGTGGAAAATCAGGACTGGGCCCCACCGGGCCGCCGGGCCGTCGGGCCGTCGCGGGCTGTGGGCCCCGGGCCGCTGGGCCTTCGAGCCGCCGGGCCTGCTTTTAGCAAAACCCGACCCGGACTGCAGACCGGGTACAAAACACGGACAAGGTACAAAACGCAGACTGCAGAGTAGGTATGAAGCAAGGACTGAGTTTTCAAAAACGGAGTATAGAACAAAACTAGGCTTATACTGGCCCAGATATAGATTTTAAAAAGACCTTGAGTACTCTTATTCCGTGTTAAAATATTGTCGCGTACATAGAAATGCTCAGTTACAACATCGACTGGGCTAGAGAAAGTAAGAGTAGAGATTTTATTTCAAAATTGTAAGTTACTCCAAGAATTTAAAAAGGAAAAGGTAAAGAAAGGAAAGGAAAGGAACTTTATTTAAGGTGAACAAAAAGTTGTATCAATCGCAACAAAATATTTATTTTGCGAACAGACCCTTTTCCGAACATCACAGTACAATCTGTAACGAAGATATGTTAATGATTGACGGGGCACATGACGTCAAGAGCACGGAATGCGCATAAGTAGATATTCTGACAAAAAATACTCGGTATATAGCCAGACATGTTAAAAATTTGGTAAAAGAGGAATTGAAAAGTTTATACTGGCTAAAAAGTCTTATCGTCTCGGACGTTTCGGCCACAGCTGTTGCCTTCTTCAGCAAGGATAAAAAATGCTAATGTTTAACGGCGTCCTGTAAGGTAATATTAAATATCTCGAAAAATTCCTTGAATTCACAAGTCGCTAGTCGGCCCTAGAGCATTACAAACAAGAAGATCTTTCAGATCTTATAACCGCGCTTTGAAAATGTATCTGTTTTCTTACCACTATAGTCGCAACCTAGTACACATTCCAAAGCAGTCCTTGTTGATTCACTGATGACTATAGACACAAAATCACTTGATCAATCTGTAGCACAACAACGACTGCACATGAACGTATTGCACCATCATTTATAGCCGAGGTGAAACCTCCGAGGAATCTCCGATGACGTAATGGTCTTAATTAATCTGGAACTGTCATCAGGATATCTATGGGTATGAACGATACGATAATAACACTTTTAACAACTTACAGCTTTCTTTCCTAAGAGTCGCGATTAAATTTAATTGGTTTTTTACACGAGTAAAGGCCTAGCAAAGTAGTCACACAAGTCACTTAATTTAAGAATTACGTTACCCACGGCTATCTTCAGTACGGTGGTTATTTCCCTACCAATGAAAGTTGAAACGTCGGCACATTCCATGGATGACATAATGACCTTTTAAGTATTTAATACTTGCTTCGAATCAACCGCTTAAATAACACAAAAGGTAATATATTTTGTACTAAATAAAGAGTGGAATATTCATAAAATTTTAGGTACATTAACGTTTTAACAGCTTTTGGCGAATACCGGTAAACATCATAAGTTGCGTGATTCGAAGTGCCACTGACTATATGACCGAATTGAAATTTGGGTCTGCTCACCAACAAAACTAAATGTTTTCTGTTTTCTTACCACAATAGTCGCAACGTAGTACACATTCCAAAGCAGTTCTTGTTGATTCACTGATGACTATAGAACCAAAATCACTTGTAGCACAACAAACGGACAACAACGACTGCACACAAAGTTATTGCACCATTACGTATAGACGTTGTCAAATCTCCGATTGCACCATCAGTCGTAGCTGTTGTAAAATCTCCGATGACGCAATAGTCTTAGCTTTCTTTCTTAAAAGTCACGATTACATGTTTCAATAAGACATAAAAAAATATATATTTTGTTGTAAATAAAGAGCGGACTATATTCATAAAATTTTAAGTACATTAACGTTTTAACAGCTTTTTGGCGAAACATCCTAAGTTGCGTGACTGGAAGTCCCACTGATTACGTGGCCGAGTGGAAGTCTGGTTCAGCTCGCCGACAAAACAAAAAATAAATAAATAAAAAATAAACCGATTGCAGAGCAAGAGACGCGCTCGGCCGCGCGGTTAATGACGCTGGAAGTTGTTAATGTTTTTGTACACGCTAGGCAGCGCTATGTATTCATTTATAGAGCTTTTATCTCGCACGGAATGCCACGCTTCACGTCGGTGACCTGTCACTGTATATTCTGAAAGCTAGAAATCCAGCACTTCACATTACACTCTATTCAGTTAACTCTATATTCTGATATAGTTTTGTTTTCGCTTTGCGTGATGTTCAATATATATCCACGCTTCCAGTTTTTTTTGGTGTGGTCTTGGGTCAAAATGAAACTCTGTCAGCATCTCCCACTGAAGTCCTTCAAATTTCTCGCTTTCTAAACATAAAGCTGGTGACCCGCGAAGGATTTAATACTAGTAAATTACTTTCGTGTCTTAGCTCTGATAAATACAACACACAAACGTTTTGCAGTTTCAACTAAAACCTTCAGTGAGCTCTTGATCGTCGTTTTGAGAAGCCAAAAAATATCCAGTTTAACGCTGTGGTTTTTTTTAATTTTAAATGCAATTTTATTTACAGGACGAACACTTACACTACTTACAATACTAAAATTATACCTACATACATTTACATTTAAATTGCACTGCTCATTCTTACACTATTTATACAAGCAAACAGGACGAACACTTACACTACTTACAATACTAACATTATACTTACATTTACATTTACATTGCACTGCTCATACTTACCCTATTTATACCAGCACTAATTACAATACAATAATACAATATCCAATCACCTAATTAGATTACAGTTGGCTTACTTACACTTTTAATTAGATCCTACAATGCACTGGCTAAAGAAACTTAACGTATATTGCGTAAATTAACAACGACAAATTACCTACACACATTACGTTTTTACAACGCTACTATCCGTGTATTATTGGTGCCATTCATAAATTTCCACTGCAATGCAACTTTTAAAATGATAATAGGAACAATAATTAAGTTACATGGTGCTATGAAAATTCAAACATTTAACATCTTTCTAAATTGTCGACATATTTTCTCCATTTAAGATTATGACTGGACCCTTTGTTATTTGATTTCATAACCTGTGATTCTTATTGATATACATAAGCCAGGGTTTTACAAAAACACTGTAAAGGACGGGCGAGTGCTATTTTCCTGAATTCATAGATGTATTTTTTTAGCTACAATTAAAAGGTGATTGAGCAGCAAGAAATCTTCTTCTCTATTCCAAATCCCAAAGAGTTTATCAATCTTAGAAAGTCCATCTAAAGCTATGTTAACATTCCTACACCAACAAATAAAGTCCAGCCAAAAATCATTAGTGAATGGACATGTGATCAATAAATGTTCTGGGGACTCGCTCTCTGCATCACAAAAAGTACATAATGGTGAAGCTATCAAACCAATTTTATGTAGAAAAGCATTTGTTGTTAAGTATCTATGAAGAATTTTATACTGAAACTCCCTCGATTTTGTGTCCTTGAGTACTTTAAAGGGTAAATTATATATTTCTTTCCATTCTAAACGCACATTGGAATATTGCTCCGTATATTTCGCTTGCGCAGTTGGGGTGGTTTCATACTTGGATCGTATTTCTCCATAAATCTCTTTTGATGCGGCTTTGATATCGATACCTCCTGATCCTTCAAGCGTAGCTTAATATGATCTTTCAGGACAAAAGTTTTATCGCTTTTTTGTCCATGTAATGCCAAAGAATTCCGCCATTGCAGAGGTAAAGCATCGATGACTTGCATCAATAGAAACACCTCCGTAGGTGTAAAATGTGACTTGTTTGAGGACTGCTTAACAATTAAGTCATTGCTTTCGTTTACCAGGTCTTCAAGCGTAATGATTCCTTTTTTAAATAAGGAGCGACGAAAACCCGATTTATTGTCAACACAAATATAGGGTGAAACATTCGATAGTACCAAGCAGAGCATTGAGCGAGGCACCGTCTCTATGAAAAGATGTTAAATCGTTTGCAAAGATCTCTGATTTTATCTCTTCATTATCTACCACAATTCCCTGAATTTCCTTGTTACGGCGTATATTAAAAGCTAAAATTTCCAAACAGATTATGAATAAATACGGCGATAACGGATCGCCTTGCCTGACACCTTAACGCTATGGTTGATAATGGCGCGAAACATTTCTTTTCACACTCTCGTGTCAGACTTCAATATTCATTTCGTCAGCCTACCGCTATTTCGTTGGGGGCTGGACAAACTGGGAGCCAGCGAGCCATGCGAATTTCGCATTTAAGCTCAAGCACACATTTCAAATAGCGCTGATAAACAGTTATTAAGTCTAAGCACTCATTTTAAAACGGTTAGCTTTCAATAGGCCTCTTGCACTAAGAGGTCACGTGACCAATGCTTCCCTTAAACAGTGAGTTGTAATCTTGCTGTTGCCAAAAATTGACAGAACACATAAAAATTATCTTACACAGGAAATTTGAGAGGAAACGCATTTAAGGGAGATGTTTTATGGTACTTTGATTTTTCAACAAAGTAACATGATTTGTCTTGGCCGCCATGTGGGAGGGCATACTCTTGCCCTCCAACATGGCGGCCAAAACTACTTTTTGCTTATATCTTGTTAAATGTTTGATAGTTGAGTTCAGATGTGCCATAAACGTTACCACATCATCTTTTCAACATTTCCCTTAAAATTCAAGTGCAACATTTGTGTCAGAAAGCGGTAATTCATAATTTTAAAAAAAATCAACTTTTGGTCACGTGACCAGTTACGGACTTTCTCATTTTAAGCAAATGGTGTGGGTTTGAAAAACCAAATCACTATTATTTTGTTTAAGAGATGACCCACTAATAGTGTTTCGAAGGCAAAATCATGTAACTTTCATTTTCATAAAAACGATGTCACATGACCTCTTGGTGCAAGTGGCCTATAACTGTGACTCGCATGGTGACTCGCATGACTCGAATGGCTCGCTGGTTCGCACATTGTCCTAACTCCGTTCGTTGTTCTGTGCCTTTTTCACATTGTTTTGTATTCAGTCCGCATTTTATACCAGGTCCGCGTTTTATCCCTGGTCCGCAGTCTGCGTTTTATACCAAGTCCTCCTTTTATACCCGGTCCGCAGTCCGGGTCCACAGTCCTCAGTCCACAGTCCATGGTTGTCCCTTTGTGCTGGCCGGCTTCGGTCGCCCTTGAATTAGTCTGTAAGTGTTCAATGGCGGCTGAAGAAATCGTAACTGACCAAACTGTGAGTCTTGTGCATCAGAGAGCTGGCAATGCGCGAGGATGGGTCGATGCACGTGCAAACAATGTACAGCAAGAGTTAGCGAGGGTGAGTGTGGATCTAACGCTGTTGTTGAAGCCAAGACTCTCTTCTTTCTTCGGTTGTTTCATCTCTCAGCCCAGCCGAAAGGTGAAAAGGTGACCCGGGTTTGATTCCATTCCCAAACTTGGATAAAGGGGCAGATATCACTGAGATACTGACATTTATAAATAGAAGATAACTGACATCTATAGGTACCAGGCTCTATTTAATTTTCTTAGAAGTATTTTACAAGTAAGAAATGGCTTCCTCTAAACTTTAAGCTGTTAAGTAATCTATAATTTCTAAAATCACTACTCAATAAAGAAAATTAGACTTAAATGCGCTAAAAGGCTTCTAAAATGTCTAACTGTAGAGGGTTTCGACAAAACACTGACCCCCGGTCAACTGACCCCCTTACTGACCCCCCTACTGACCCCCTATAAAATCAATGGGAAAATGAATACTGCTTACTTAAGCCTCAACAACCCTTTTTAAACGGCATTGTTCAACAGTATTTAAGTCTAAGCACCCATTTTAAAAAGGTTAGTTTTCGATTATTGTTGTGATGGCCGATTACTTCATGTAAGCTAACCTTTTTAAAATGGGTGCTTAGACTTAAATACTGTTGAACAAGGCTGTTTAAAAAGGGTTGTTGAGGCTTAAGTAAGCAGTATTCATTTTCCCATTGATTTTATAGGGGTTCAGTAGGGGGTCAGTAAGGGGGTCAGTTGACCGGGGGTCAGTGTTTTGTCGAAACCCAACTGTGGATGTGGTTGACAATTATTACTAAATACTTCTAAAACTTTTCAAATGTTCAATGTCCTAGACTAGCAATTTAAGACATTCTAGGCATTTTAGTAACTCTCGTTCAGCCACACTCTCAGCTTTTAGAAGGCTTCTAGATATGTTCTAAAATTCAAACTTGGATTAAAAGTCAGTTCTAAAATGACTAAAACGTAAGGCTTAATTTAAAGAAGGTTTAGAGTTATGATTTTTGCGTTTGTGGCTGCATGACTTATATTGCTCACCAGTCCGTGCTTTGTGCTGACTCATACAAAACACTGTTGAAAAATGTCGTAATTTAGTAAGTGCAGACCTCTTAGTTTTAATGATAAAGGCCGAGGGATCAGGGACTCATTTCATCTTCATCAACAATTAGGGGCCAGTTTAATCTTTCAATCTTTCTTTTTGCATCTGATTTGTTGTGATTTATGTTAATTTCCAGTCTCCCCAATTAGAAGAGAACTCTTGCTTGGCTGAAAAGGTGGCTCAAACCAGTTTCAGTGCTTTCTTGAAAACAACGTTCTTATAAAAAGAATGGCACTACAACACTGTATTGGGTATAAGTAAAGTTATGTATGGTACCATATATGAAACACCACTTATTGCTGAATAACATGCAGTCATTATTTTGATGCAGCGTGGTCCAGTGGTTAGGGCGTCGGGTTTGCATGCAGTCGCCCTGGATTCGAATCCCCTTCTGACCTCTGGTTTGAATTTGTTTCCGGTTATCCTGGATTCTACTCTGCCAGGCTTTGTAAATAGCCAACTGGTTGCGACCTGCCAGTTGGGGTTCTTAATCGTGTTCCTGTTAAGTTTGAATTGTTTCTTTCAGATTATTGAAAGTGGGGTTCCTGTGAACTAGCTTCATAGTTAAGTGCTTTTCCACTATAAGCAAAGCGTTTACATTTACATTACAAGTCACCGTAGCAATGGGAAAGTGCTGTAAAAACACCCTTTATTTTGTCTTGAGTTGCTTGTATCTCAAAAACGAACTTTTGACCTTCATTTGTTATTGCTTGAAAGTAATCAGCTGGCCAAGATGGAACTTACTGCAAAGGTTTAAAAAATTCTATGCAGTTGGTTTAGAGCCACCTTAAATCTGTCATTTTTAAGGTGGACTCTAAATCTGCTCCACAGCATTTTTTAAAACTATAATTTGTCAAAAATTGGCCTTGTGACCACTCAATAATTTTACCTCTTTTCAGTTGACTTTATAAACATTTTCTTTTTGTGGAGAACTTTAAATTAATCTTGATGTTATATTTTGTTAGGGTGAAAAGAAACCTTTCAATGAAGTCATAAAACTATTTGGAGACCCTCATGCATTTGGACAGCAACCCATTACATCTTTAAGACAGGTAGATAATAAGTACTGTATTACATGTATTATAATTTTTTTGCTGGTGGTATCATTATAACATGGCATATTATGTTACACGTTCATGCATCATAACAGATGTGTTATATAGCTGAATTTTTTCCCTGAACAGCGCACGCTCTCATTGGTTACTTTGGGGTCACATGACATCTAACACTAAAACTCTTTCCCACCAAAAGTCTCTGAGCGGGCAACAGTGCAAAATATGTGACGTCAGAGAGTAAGAGTGCACTGTTACCCGCAAATGTTGACCAATGACCGCCTTTGCTGTTGCCGTTGCATTGAGATTCTCGGGACCATGTTTAGTGTCAATGGGGTAAAGCAGTGGTCAGTACACTGTTCGACACTTACTTTCCTACTAATTTACTCTTTGGGCAACCAGTTTTGTTTTTCTGGTTGCCCATGGTTTTTTTTTCGGTTGTCCACCTTCTAAAGGCCTGTTGCCCATTTAAACTCAAAGGAGGCTTGTAAAGTGCCAATTTTGTGTAACATGTGTGTCAAATGGGTTTGACAGACCAATGTGACTCCTGCTGTGTATCCATGGTGTTCTAGTAGCCTTCACAGTTTTGCTTTGACAAGCATAATTATCTTTAAGCAATTTTTCTTTTCTATATGAGATCAAGGGGATTCCTTGAATATCTCTCTGAGATTAGGCTGGTTTGGAATTAAATGCCATTTATCCAATCGTATTTATTCCAAGCTGCTTAAGTTGCATGACAAAAGGTAGAATTTTTTTAGTGCGCGTGAATCTTAGCGCAGTTGGCTGTGCGAATTAAACTGGGTTATATTGTAACAAGCATTCCTTTTGCTTTCCAATCCATTTTGAGGTTTGTACCTGTCCAGTATATTTCTAACAGAATTGCAAAGAGATGTAACATTGTTTATTTTTTATCGTGTTTGCAGTGACTACGTCATATTACTATAGTCACTTTCTTATTTGCAAATCAAATCGTTCCACAAAATCTTAGTCAAACAACAATTCTGATTGCCCAATTGGGCAAGTCTTAGAGTTATTTTACTTGCCGACGGATGTATTTTGCTTGCTCCGGGCAATCAGGCAAGCGTTAATGTCAAAGACTGCGGTAAACAGTTTTATTTGCAGTTATGTCAGAGGGACTGGAACAACCAATTCAAGAATTTAATTTGCAAAAATAGAGGTTGACTGCAAGCTACATTAATTTTTCTCCTCCACTCTTTTTTAAATGTCTGCCCTCAAATAGATAGAAACAAGTACTTGGTTTTTTGACAAGATCTTAAATGAGGAAGCAGGAAAAGAGAATTTGCAAATGTTGACAAACTTGAGTCCTATCAAAAATGCAAATAACCATGTTCCTATTTAAAACTTACTTTTTAATTCCTCCACTATTATCACACTTCCCACAGTATCACTGGCTAAAAAACTGTTCGAAAAGTGGCTTAATACAAAAAAAAAGTATTGTGCTATTCAAAAGGTAATAAGATATTTTGCATGACAGCGAGCAACAGAGCAAAGTTCATCCTACTCAAAATTGAAGCTACTTACAGCTGTAGAACCACATGCAATTGCAGGCAACTCCAGCCTAGGAGATGCACACAACCAAATTCAAGAATTAATAATTTGCAAAAATAGAAATTGACTGCAAGCTACATTCATCCCGAGTGGCTTCTAGTCCAATCTTGTTTCAAATTTGCCCTCAAAAACATAGAAACAAGATTTTGGTTTGTTGACCAGATCTTAAGAGAAGAGGAAAAGAAATGAGCAAATGCTGGCAATTTAACCTGTTGAGTCCAGCCGAGGAGACCACAAGCAAAGATAAAATCAACATTAAGAAGTCTTTTTGTCCTTTTAATTTCTTAATGTTTGTCCATACAGCTGTATAAGAAACACCTTATTACAGTACACTCACATTCAAGATGTTTTAAATGAATGACCTCTGTCCTAAATCTTTTTTTATTTATTTAATCATGAAAAGATGTGTTAAAAATTACCTTGTGGCTTTTTTAAGCAATTTTATCTAAGTAAGTATTTTGACATCTTTTATTTTAATAACTGCATTTTGGGTGAGCATGTTGCTCAGGTGTGGCAAGAAACACCTAAGTCTTACAATTTATTTGTCAAACTGGAGGCCATCCAGAAAATAGCGTTGTGCATTATGTATCTATTGGTTCCACAACTTATAAGGAAGCATTAAATTGAGCATAACTTTCTCCCCTTGTGGAAAGGTGACATCCATTTTCATGTTGCACATATTTTAAAAAATTATGAAAAGGGCGTAACATCTAATACGCTTTAATCTACCATAGACACAACAAGAAACTATTTCAAAAAAAGAAATAGTGTTTCGTTTCCGGAATGATAAGGGAAGGAGAACAGATGAAATACTGTAGTGTTGGTCCCTCGGTTTGTCATATTTATTTCGCTTCGTCTGTTGAAACTCTCGAGAAATATATTAACCGACCATGAAAGAGAAGAAGAGATACTTGTTTATTTGCACAATACATCGAGGCATAAAGGCTACAAAATTACCCCTTTAACCTTCAAACGCCGCTGCGTTTTCAGTGACTCTTCCTTTACTTGTATTACATGTGAAACTACATGTGTTTGCCAGCATTATGATTTGTTTGTACGTAGATGTTTAGATTTTCAATTACAAACTCTGTTTTGATTCCAGGCGTAGTCAATCGATAGACCGATAATCGATATCTATCGAAGATGGATATCGATTTCCGATACCAATTGATTTATCGAATGTTATCGATTATTATCGATTGTTATCGGAAAAGATTGTTGTCGTTTTACAAGTTAATCATCGACACAATGTTGTCTGTATGGTTTTATTGACTCATTCAATCATCATAGCATGCAATAGGTTTACAATTACATGTATCAACAAAATACTATAGGATAAGGAAGAAAAACAATAACAGGAACGATTGGTCTTTTTATCGATCTTCAGCTTCAGCTCAGTTCATAATACAGGAAGAAGAAGAAGTTGTGACCAAAGTTTAAGTAGCAGTGTGCAACCCTCGGCTAGTCTCGTTATAGCAACGCTATAAAGATGAAGCAGAATAAACAACAAAATCAATGTTTTTATGATTTCGCATTTAGAAAGAAACATAAGGATAAATCACAGAGTAAGCAAGAAATAAAAATATATCCAGTAGCACAGCTATAATCACTTTGTCGCCATAAACATCGACCTGGAACAATACATGCATGCAGAAGAAGAAGCAATTTCCTGTGTTTTCGTCGTCATAAAACAAGGGAATAGTGATACAAGACTGTATGGTAGTGATTTTCATAATAGCGATCATCGTTACATGGCATATCTTGATCTTTGGTTTAGGTGAAGATTTCAAACTATTTACCTGAAGAATTTCGTGATCACTGGGTACTTCTGCGTGTATACTAAATTCGATTACCGAGGCGATAAAAAGTCACGGGACTTAAGCCTGTTGTCCTACTCATCACGTTTTGGATGCCCTTAATAGGTGGCTTAGATAAAAGCAAGATCCTGCACGAGCAATAGATAAAAAGATTTTCTTCAGTCCTATTATGTCTGTCTCAATCAAAGTTAGTTTTGTAGGCGAACATATGCAAGAGATTTTAGACCTGTTAAGAAAACTTGCAGCGGATAACACGATCCGTGTTGACATTGAAGAACTTCTGCCTACAGAAAAGGATAACGAGGAGTCTAATTCCAGAAAAGATAACCAAAACCTGCGATCAACCAGAGGAACCCCAAGCACAAATTGTAGTTCCCAAAGAGATTGCGGCCAAAGTTAAGAGACCAACAACGTCGGTCAAGTATTGTTCACCAGCAAAGTGCTTGACAGAGCGCAATCCACCTTCTCAGACTTGATTAGAAATGTGCCGGAAACACTACCACGTGGCCATGGAAAAAGGCTTTGGGAGCAAATGCTCAAGTTTTTGTCCAATCCTCAGCAAAAACAAAAAGAATTGCTGATGCTTGGCAACAAGCGTAAGTATTTTTTTTGCTGGTCGGTCTGTGTAGGTTTCAGTTATAGTCGATATTGA
This sequence comes from Montipora foliosa, assembly GCF_036669935.1. Lineage (NCBI taxonomy): Eukaryota > Metazoa > Cnidaria > Anthozoa > Scleractinia > Acroporidae > Montipora > Montipora foliosa. The sequence goes on from NC_090869.1 coordinate 32,335,616, forward strand.
AATAATTGAAACCCTAATCACCTGCTTTTTCGGTATAATCTAGGACCAGAGCATGAGAAAAATGGTGAAGATCCACCATCCAAAAAGAAAAGAGCCACCACCTCCTTTGAGCGCTGGCAACTTGTTGGCCTTGACAAACTTTTCATGGAGTGCGATGGGCACCTAGAGAAAAGGCTATGGATTTAGTAACTTCATTTTTAAGATGGACGTCAAGCAGGTACGTGCCTCTTTCCCCAACATTTTTGCTTTACCAACCAGCTTGGAATTCGTTCTGATGTGTTTTTATCCCAGGCTTGATCTTCCTCGATTTTTAGGTGAATTTGTGGTTTCAAAACCACCACCAAAGAGAGAAGAACGGTTAATCGCTAATTGTTGTCCAAAAACCAGATTCTATCATTTGTATCGGCAATTATTGTGACAATTTCCAGGGAAGTTCATTTTACGTACATTTTAGCCAGGCGTGAAGATGTTTGTTTCTGTAGTGTACGTCCCCCTGTAAGCCATTGCAGCCTGTTTGAAGGCATATTGAAATGTGAATTAAATACAAACCGTTTTCGTTTTAAATATCTCCTGTATTTCTCTACTCCAGTTCACTAGCCTGATCGTTGTAGCCTGGTGGGCATATGAAAGACAACGCCACGAAGGCGCTACTCCCAGTATTCCAGGAGTACCAAACGTTTAAAAAAAAATCTTCACTTGCCTGTTCAAAGACACCGACAACCCAGGAACAAAAAAAAAAAAATTCGAGTTTGGCAAATACTACCGTCATAAAATGTCTGCAAAAGGAATAATTTGCTTCCGATCTGTACTGAAAGGTCAGCATGTTTGTCAAAACCCAACTCCTGTGAACATGTGGGAATGTCCTTGAAATGAAGAGGGAGGAAGGCAACAGCTACGACAGATTTGCTGTACAAGCACTGTCTGGTGGAAGGATTGTTGGACGAGTTCCGATCCAGTTTTCCCGCTTGTTTTCCAAGCTAATAGACGAATACCACGGACAAATTACTTGGTATGTTTTACCATGGGTTTTATTAGTGATTTCAATGGTTATTTATTTTTCAAGATAAAAAAAAAAATAGGGAACACTTAACAACATTGTGTTAATTACGTTTGCTTATCATGCACAGTGAAATAACAGCTTCTGCCGAACCAAGTATGGTACCTTATGCTGAAAGATGACAGTAATCTGGAGGGCTCCAATGTCCATGCATAGATCACGTTGAGTTGGCCGATGGAATGGGTGGACATGTAAAAATATTTTAAAACGCCAGAAAACCAAGTGGGATGAACACTCCGACTTGACTAGATGATGAAATCGATAGTAAAAATGCTTAACCTTAAACGCCTTTCCCGTATATTCGTTGACTAGATAGCAACGCCAGTCTTCATCAGTAATATGTTTGAAATAAACACTCTTTTGGATTATCGACTGTTATCGATAATTATCGATTATTATGGATTATTATCAGTTGTTATCGATTTTTTTTTCTGTGAGTTCGATTGTGATCGATTTCCGATATCAATCGATAGCAATCGGCGATTGATATCGATTTCTATCGATTGACTACGCCTGGTTTGATTGGCCACTCTACCTCACTATGTAAATACTTCACCCTGAAGTCAAAATAGATACGTTTCGTTTCTGAGGAAACGAAAAAAAAAAAAGTGCAACAATGACTACAAACCTCACTAAATGCTTTGAGCTATGCTGAGACAAAGTGGTTAGCAGTGGAACAGCATATGAGATTTTTTTTCTCTCTAGTACGCGTGATATCATTAATTTTGTTACCTCCTTGAATTAGGAACAACGCATTGCTAATCTTTCCCTTGGGTCAATGTACTACATTCACCTTGTGTCACACCCTCAGGCACAGTAGCATTCGACGCCTCTTTTGATCAAGAAGACCCACCCTCTTATTCAGATTTCTTGACAGTTTCTTTCATGCCTCCTCTGTCCACATTTTCTTGATGACCCAAGTTACCCACAAGATGTCAAAGAAAGAGCTCGAAGGATCCTTAAAGCGACGCCAGGATTTGCCATTAGTGAGTATCTTTATACAAGATTGGATTTTAGCCAGAAGCTCATGACCCAAAACTTAACAACTCCATATCTCTCCGTAGAGTTATGAACAACAAAGTATTGTACTTCACACGAAATTAGCTATTGTAGGGTAATGTGAAGTGCTAGTTTTCTAACCATGTAATCCATGTGATCGTTTGCCCTACTAATGGAATTGGGCCCACACAAGGACAGAGAAAAACTCTAACTAGGCTGGGAATTGAACCCACGACCTTCGGGTTAGATCACCGCTGCTTTACCGACTGAGCTACAAGGTCAGACGGGAACAGGTTGTGGCAATTGAATATGTCAATTTCACGGCAACGAATATGTACAAGTACAAGGAAGGGTTAATCAACGCACAATGTCTCAGTTCACATAGCAAAGGAATCAATGAAAGATTGAAGCAATGAGGTAGTGAATCCATCAACATCTCGGTCTCGTAAGAAGATCACCTCAATCATGTGAGATGACCACTGTAGGTGCTCTTCAGAGCCTTTTGTTTTAAGCAGGGTAGAAACAATGCGAAAGAGCTGGTTAATTTATGTCACTGTAAGAAAGTTAGAGGATGAGGAACAGTTCATTTTACTGAAAGACTTGTTTGGATTTATCCAATATATTAATAGTTAAATAAATATTGTGTACTTATTGTGTACGTAAGTGTACTTAAGGCCTTTCCAGAGTCTTTTTCATCTCTTTGATTCCTGTTTGTTTCTGAAAAGGTTCCTACACGATGATCCCAGGGATGAGAATTATTCGCGAAGACGTTGCCAAGTTCATTTCCAGAAGAGATGGTTATGCAGCTAACCTGGAGGACATCATCTTGACAAGTGGAGGAACACATGGAATAAGGGTACACGGTTTTGTTCCTTCTACACATTCGCCTTTAACTGTGGGGGTTTATTCACAAAGTGACCAGCTCACTATTGGCTTGATAGCTCAATATTAGGAATCTTAAGCACGGAACGGTTTTGAGCCACGGATGGAAACTGGTGAGGAAGGGAAAGAAACGGTGTTTGCTTTTTATACGTGGTCTATCGACCACTTATTTATTTTTCCAAAAGGTTTTTACAATTGGTTTTTGTGGTCAATCCTAGGGTTTACAAAATGTTTTATAAACAAAGTCAATCCCACTATGAGTTCATGTCCGATAAGCGTAGTTCCAGATCCAGTAGGTGTCAAGACCAATCCAACGTTCCAAGGAGATAAACTTAGCACAGCGTACGTTGATGGCAAAAACTCGCTGATTAAATTGTGTTTTAAGAAATAATCTTGTCCTAGCCTGTGCGGTCTGGTTGCCAAAAGTTCCAAATAGTTTTTCAAGCACAAACGTGTGAGTCACGGCGAAAGGCGAGATGGTCGTGAGACCCGAAGGCCCCCCAGCTATATTGTGGGGGGCGGGAGCCCGGGAGAATAGAGGTGGGTGGGGTACGGGAGGCGGAAGAAAAAAGTGCGGGAAGTGGGAGAGAAATGCAAAACGCTACTTGTTGTCATTTATTAATGTGTTAGAATACTTAAGAAACAGGAAGCCAATCTGACTGAGCAATCAAGCAAACAAAAACAGCCTGCGAACGCAGACGTATTTCCGGCGGTCGTTTCTCTCCCCCGAAAAATAGCGTCTACAAAACCGAGCTGCAAAACGATTTCTGAATTCTTAGCCAATCAGAATTAGGCTCATAAATCTCCAGAACCAACGCGCAGGGAACACGCAAAGTACTTTTGCGTTGTCCACGTAAACACAAGTTAGATTGATGGCAGGCAATATGGAGGATATTAAAAAAGACTGTGAGATTTACGGTATCTAAAAGTTAACTAGCCACCAGGAGGATTCGATCAAGTATGTTGGAAACGCAATGTTTTGTCAATTTACCTACACGATTTGGAAAGTCCTTGCCTGTGGTGTTTTGGACGTTGCGGTGCTCTTCTGGGAAAAATATTGTGATTGTGATTTACCCATTACCAATTCTTTTTGGAATGTTTTAGTAGGATATTCTACAGTAAGATGTCCTTTGGTCACCTTTTCTCTGACTCTAGAAGAGACAATGCCTTCAAGTTAGCGCCTTGAGTTTGCGCTTAAATTAGGAAGCGGTGTTGATGTCAACATTTATACATTAAGCTCTCACGGAAACTGGTCTCGGTGGTGCAAAAACAAGCGCTAGGATCGGTGAAGGGCTAAGAATCCCCAACGCAATCCAGCTTATGCATACTCCGGGGCTTAAACGGCGCTGGGGCCGATTTTACTGGTTGCTTTCCTGGATATTTTTACTACGGCGAAACATTCGAGCAAGCGTCACCAAAACTCAGACATTTCTTCGCCTCCAGTGCGCTGCTTTAATCTTAAGCCGATCTCTTAACTCGAAGAATAATGTCACCGTAAAACTGTCTTTTCATTTAGTCCTCAAGCTCGTCCACTTTACGTACGTATTTCTTGTATCGCAGCGGTCGATAATAGCATTTCGAGCGGTAGTTAGCCCACACAAATCGGCTCGAAGTATCGAAGAGGAGATGTTCAAAACACTCTTACCAAATACATTTACCTTTTCCTTTGCATCCAAACATTTTGTCCGTCAAAGAATGGAACATTCGCCACCGCAGGGAATTTTAATTCTTTGCCATTATTTACTCATAGCTGATCGTTTCGAAGGTTCACTAGTGACAACGATAACACGAATTACGCGGAGATCACCCGACTCTCTGTTCTCTCATGCAACTGTGATTTTCCAAAAGAAAAAACAAAAGCAGTTACGTCACAGAAATCGTTTTGCAGCTCGGTTTCGCAGACGCTATTTATTCGGGGGAGAGAAACGACCGCCGGAAATACGTCTGGCTAACAAAACCATAAGTCATGAACTGTCAAGCGGCTGTCGCGTAGCTGACACGTAACTGCGGCAACACGAGCAAAGTGAGGCGACTTGATTATATAGATGTCGTCAAAGACCATTTTAATAGGGCTTAGTATTTTTCGGTGCGCTAGTGAAAGGTCCATGCATGGAAGACCTTCGGGGAGCTTGCTCCTTATGACCGTGAATCAGAACGGACTAAAGATTTCACCACGAGGTGATGTTTGGGAGCAAGTTCGTCATATCTCACTTCCATATTTTAATGACTTTAACTGCATGATCTCAACAAACTCCGGACTGATTCCTGCAAACGCGTATTTATCAGAACACGAGAAAATTCAGAACTGCAACTATTAAGACCGTCGTCACTTAAAGAGGACGTCAGAAACAAATCTGACGTGAAAATGGACTGAAATGATAAGAATCTCAAACAAGACAAACAAGAAAGTCAAATAATTTCATTAAACTGAGGCCTCATGAAAATGGTAATCTTGGGCAAATAATTTTAAAACAAAGGAAACACCGCAAAATCATTGCAATAGCCATTCAGGAACGCTCATTTTCGAAAATAAACCAATCAGATTGCCAAAACGTTATAGACAACGCTTGCTCTACTTTCTTTGTGTCATGATCTTGGTAACTCCATGAAATAAATCTCAAAAACGAACTTTTGACCTTCATTTGTTATTGCTTGAAAGTAATCAGCTGGCCAAGATGGAACTTACTGCAAAGGTTTAAAAAATTCTATGCAGTTGGTTTAGAGCCACCTTAAATCTGTCATTTTTAAGGTGGACTCTAAATCTGCTCCACAGCATTTTTTAAAACTATAATTTGTCAAAAATTGGCCTTGTGACCACTCAATAATTTTACCTCTTTTCAGTTGACTTTATAAACATTTTCTTTTTGTGGAGAACTTTAAATTAATCTTGATGTTATATTTTGTTAGGGTGAAAAGAAACCTTTCAATGAAGTCATAAAACTATTTGGAGACCCTCATGCATTTGGACAGCAACCCATTACATCTTTAAGACAGGTAGATAATAAGTACTGTATTACATGTATTATAATTTTTTTGCTGGTGGTATCATTATAACATGGCATATTATGTTACACGTTCATGCATCATAACAGATGTGTTATATAGCTGAATTTTTTCCCTGAACAGCGCACGCTCTCATTGGTTACTTTGGGGTCACATGACATCTAACACTAAAACTCTTTCCCACCAAAAGTCTCTGAGCGGGCAACAGTGCAAAATATGTGACGTCAGAGAGTAAGAGTGCACTGTTACCCGCAAATGTTGACCAATGACCGCCTTTGCTGTTGCCGTTGCATTGAGATTCTCGGGACCATGTTTAGTGTCAATGGGGTAAAGCAGTGGTCAGTACACTGTTCGACACTTACTTTCCTACTAATTTACTCTTTGGGCAACCAGTTTTGTTTTTCTGGTTGCCCATGGTTTTTTTTTTCGGTTGTCCACCTTCTAAAGGCCTGTTGCCCATTTAAACTCAAAGGAGGCTTGTAAAGTGCCAATTTTGTGTAACATGTGTGTCAAATGGGTTTGACAGACCAATGTGACTCCTGCTGTGTATCCATGGTGTTCTAGTAGCCTTCACAGTTTTGCTTTGACAAGCATAATTATCTTTAAGCAATTTTTCTTTTCTATATGAGATCAAGGGGATTCCTTGAATATCTCTCTGAGATTAGGCTGGTTTGGAATTAAATGCCATTTATCCAATCGTATTTATTCCAAGCTGCTTAAGTTGCATGACAAAAGGTAGAATTTTTTTAGTGCGCGTGAATCTTAGCGCAGTTGGCTGTGCGAATTAAACTGGGTTATATTGTAACAAGCATTCCTTTTGCTTTCCAATCCATTTTGAGGTTTGTACCTGTCCAGTATATTTCTAACAGAATTGCAAAGAGATGTAACATTGTTTATTTTTTATCGTGTTTGCAGTGACTACGTCATATTACTATAGTCACTTTCTTATTTGCAAATCAAATCGTTCCACAAAATCTTAGTCAAACAACAATTCTGATTGCCCAATTGGGCAAGTCTTAGAGTTATTTTACTTGCCGACGGATGTATTTTGCTTGCTCCGGGCAATCAGGCAAGCGTTAATGTCAAAGACTGCGGTAAACAGTTTTATTTGCAGTTATGTCAGAGGGACTGGAACAACCAATTCAAGAATTTAATTTGCAAAAATAGAGGTTGACTGCAAGCTACATTAATTTTTCTCCTCCACTCTTTTTTAAATGTCTGCCCTCAAATAGATAGAAACAAGTACTTGGTTTTTTGACAAGATCTTAAATGAGGAAGCAGGAAAAGAGAATTTGCAAATGTTGACAAACTTGAGTCCTATCAAAAATGCAAATAACCATGTTCCTATTTAAAACTTACTTTTTAATTCCTCCACTATTATCACACTTCCCACAGTATCACTGGCTAAAAAACTGTTCGAAAAGTGGCTTAATACAAAAAAAAAGTATTGTGCTATTCAAAAGGTAATAAGATATTTTGCATGACAGCGAGCAACAGAGCAAAGTTCATCCTACTCAAAATTGAAGCTACTTACAGCTGTAGAACCACATGCAATTGCAGGCAACTCCAGCCTAGGAGATGCACACAACCAAATTCAAGAATTAATAATTTGCAAAAATAGAAATTGACTGCAAGCTACATTCATCCCGAGTGGCTTCTAGTCCAATCTTGTTTCAAATTTGCCCTCAAAAACATAGAAACAAGATTTTGGTTTGTTGACCAGATCTTAAGAGAAGAGGAAAAGAAATGAGCAAATGCTGGCAATTTAACCTGTTGAGTCCAGCCGAGGAGACCACAAGCAAAGATAAAATCAACATTAAGAAGTCTTTTTGTCCTTTTAATTTCTTAATGTTTGTCCATACAGCTGTATAAGAAACACCTTATTACAGTACACTCACATTCAAGATGTTTTAAATGAATGACCTCTGTCCTAAATCTTTTTTTATTTATTTAATCATGAAAAGATGTGTTAAAAATTACCTTGTGGCTTTTTTAAGCAATTTTATCTAAGTAAGTATTTTGACATCTTTTATTTTAATAACTGCATTTTGGGTGAGCATGTTGCTCAGGTGTGGCAAGAAACACCTAAGTCTTACAATTTATTTGTCAAACTGGAGGCCATCCAGAAAATAGCGTTGTGCATTATGTATCTATTGGTTCCACAACTTATAAGGAAGCATTAAATTGAGCATAACTTTCTCCCCTTGTGGAAAGGTGACATCCATTTTCATGTTGCACATATTTTAAAAAATTATGAAAAGGGCGTAACATCTAATACGCTTTAATCTACCATAGACACAACAAGAAACTATTTCAAAAAAAGAAATAGTGTTTCGTTTCCGGAATGATAAGGGAAGGAGAACAGATGAAATACTGTAGTGTTGGTCCCTCGGTTTGTCATATTTATTTCGCTTCGTCTGTTGAAACTCTCGAGAAATATATTAACCGACCATGAAAGAGAAGAAGAGATACTTGTTTATTTGCACAATACATCGAGGCATAAAGGCTACAAAATTACCCCTTTAACCTTCAAACGCCGCTGCGTTTTCAGTGACTCTTCCTTTACTTGTATTACATGTGAAACTACATGTGTTTGCCAGCATTATGATTTGTTTGTACGTAGATGTTTAGATTTTCAATTACAAACTCTGTTTTGATTCCAGGCGTAGTCAATCGATAGACCGATAATCGATATCTATCGAAGATGGATATCGATTTCCGATACCAATTGATTTATCGAATGTTATCGATTATTATCGATTGTTATCGGAAAAGATTGTTGTCGTTTTACAAGTTAATCATCGACACAATGTTGTCTGTATGGTTTTATTGACTCATTCAATCATCATAGCATGCAATAGGTTTACAATTACATGTATCAACAAAATACTATAGGATAAGGAAGAAAAACAATAACAGGAACGATTGGTCTTTTTATCGATCTTCAGCTTCAGCTCAGTTCATAATACAGGAAGAAGAAGAAGTTGTGACCAAAGTTTAAGTAGCAGTGTGCAACCCTCGGCTAGTCTCGTTATAGCAACGCTATAAAGATGAAGCAGAATAAACAACAAAATCAATGTTTTTATGATTTCGCATTTAGAAAGAAACATAAGGATAAATCACAGAGTAAGCAAGAAATAAAAATATATCCAGTAGCACAGCTATAATCACTTTGTCGCCATAAACATCGACCTGGAACAATACATGCATGCAGAAGAAGAAGCAATTTCCTGTGTTTTCGTCGTCATAAAACAAGGGAATAGTGATACAAGACTGTATGGTAGTGATTTTCATAATAGCGATCATCGTTACATGGCATATCTTGATCTTTGGTTTAGGTGAAGATTTCAAACTATTTACCTGAAGAATTTCGTGATCACTGGGTACTTCTGCGTGTATACTAAATTCGATTACCGAGGCGATAAAAAGTCACGGGACTTAAGCCTGTTGTCCTACTCATCACGTTTTGGATGCCCTTAATAGGTGGCTTAGATAAAAGCAAGATCCTGCACGAGCAATAGATAAAAAGATTTTCTTCAGTCCTATTATGTCTGTCTCAATCAAAGTTAGTTTTGTAGGCGAACATATGCAAGAGATTTTAGACCTGTTAAGAAAACTTGCAGCGGATAACACGATCCGTGTTGACATTGAAGAACTTCTGCCTACAGAAAAGGATAACGAGGAGTCTAATTCCAGAAAAGATAACCAAAACCTGCGATCAACCAGAGGAACCCCAAGCACAAATTGTAGTTCCCAAAGAGATTGCGGCCAAAGTTAAGAGACCAACAACGTCGGTCAAGTATTGTTCACCAGCAAAGTGCTTGACAGAGCGCAATCCACCTTCTCAGACTTGATTAGAAATGTGCCGGAAACACTACCACGTGGCCATGGAAAAAGGCTTTGGGAGCAAATGCTCAAGTTTTTGTCCAATCCTCAGCAAAAACAAAAAGAATTGCTGATGCTTGGCAACAAGCGTAAGTATTTTTTTTGCTGGTCGGTCTGTGTAGGTTTCAGTTATAGTCGATATTGAAATAATTGAAACCCTAATCACCTGCTTTTTCGGTATAATCTAGGACCAGAGCATGAGAAAAATGGTGAAGATCCACCATCCAAAAAGAAAAGAGCCACCACCTCCTTTGAGCGCTGGCAACTTGTTGGCCTTGACAAACTTTTCATGGAGTGCGATGGGCACCTAGAGAAAAAGGCTATGGATTTAGTAACTTCATTTTTAAGATGGACGTCAAGCAGGTACGTGCCTCTTTCCCCAACATTTTTGCTTTACCAACCAGCTTGGAATTCGTTCTGATGTGTTTTTATCCCAGGCTTGATCTTCCTCGATTTTTAGGTGAATTTGTGGTTTCAAAACCACCACCAAAGAGAGAAGAACGGTTAATCGCTAATTGTTGTCCAAAAACCAGATTCTATCATTTGTATCGGCAATTATTGTGACAATTTCCAGGGAAGTTCATTTTACGTACATTTTAGCCAGGCGTGAAGATGTTTGTTTCTGTAGTGTACGTCCCCCTGTAAGCCATTGCAGCCTGTTTGAAGGCATATTGAAATGTGAATTAAATACAAACCGTTTTCGTTTTAAATATCTCCTGTATTTCTCTACTCCAGTTCACTAGCCTGATCGTTGTAGCCTGGTGGGCATATGAAAGACAACGCCACGAAGGCGCTACTCCCAGTATTCCAGGAGTACCAAACGTTTAAAAAAAAATCTTCACTTGCCTGTTCAAAGACACCGACAACCCAGGAACAAAAAAAAAAAAATTCGAGTTTGGCAAATACTACCGTCATAAAATGTCTGCAAAAGGAATAATTTGCTTCCGATCTGTACTGAAAGGTCAGCATGTTTGTCAAAACCCAACTCCTGTGAACATGTGGGAATGTCCTTGAAATGAAGAGGGAGGAAGGCAACAGCTACGACAGATTTGCTGTACAAGCACTGTCTGGTGGAAGGATTGTTGGACGAGTTCCGATCCAGTTTTCCCGCTTGTTTTCCAAGCTAATAGACGAATACCACGGACAAATTACTTGGTATGTTTTACCATGGGTTTTATTAGTGATTTCAATGGTTATTTATTTTTCAAGATAAAAAAAAAATAGGGAACACTTAACAACATTGTGTTAATTACGTTTGCTTATCATGCACAGTGAAATAACAGCTTCTGCCGAACCAAGTATGGTACCTTATGCTGAAAGATGACAGTAATCTGGAGGGCTCCAATGTCCATGCATAGATCACGTTGAGTTGGCCGATGGAATGGGTGGACATGTAAAAATATTTTAAAACGCCAGAAAACCAAGTGGGATGAACACTCCGACTTGACTAGATGATGAAATCGATAGTAAAAATGCTTAACCTTAAACGCCTTTCCCGTATATTCGTTGACTAGATAGCAACGCCAGTCTTCATCAGTAATATGTTTGAAATAAACACTCTTTTGGATTATCGACTGTTATCGATAATTATCGATTATTATGGATTATTATCAGTTGTTATCGATTTTTTTTTCTGTGAGTTCGATTGTGATCGATTTCCGATATCAATCGATAGCAATCGGCGATTGATATCGATTTCTATCGATTGACTACGCCTGGTTTGATTGGCCACTCTACCTCACTATGTAAATACTTCACCCTGAAGTCAAAATAGATACGTTTCGTTTCTGAGGAAACGAAAAAAAAAAAGTGCAACAATGACTACAAACCTCACTAAATGCTTTGAGCTATGCTGAGACAAAGTGGTTAGCAGTGGAACAGCATATGAGATTTTTTTTCTCTCTAGTACGCGTGATATCATTAATTTTGTTACCTCCTTGAATTAGGAACAACGCATTGCTAATCTTTCCCTTGGGTCAATGTACTACATTCACCTTGTGTCACACCCTCAGGCACAGTAGCATTCGACGCCTCTTTTGATCAAGAAGACCCACCCTCTTATTCAGATTTCTTGACAGTTTCTTTCATGCCTCCTCTGTCCACATTTTCTTGATGACCCAAGTTACCCACAAGATGTCAAAGAAAGAGCTCGAAGGATCCTTAAAGCGACGCCAGGATTTGCCATTAGTGAGTATCTTTATACAAGATTGGATTTTAGCCAGAAGCTCATGACCCAAAACTTAACAACTCCATATCTCTCCGTAGAGTTATGAACAACAAAGTATTGTACTTCACACGAAATTAGCTATTGTAGGGTAATGTGAAGTGCTAGTTTTCTAACCATGTAATCCATGTGATCGTTTGCCCTACTAATGGAATTGGGCCCACACAAGGACAGAGAAAAACTCTAACTAGGCTGGGAATTGAACCCACGACCTTCGGGTTAGATCACCGCTGCTTTACCGACTGAGCTACAAGGTCAGACGGGAACAGGTTGTGGCAATTGAATATGTCAATTTCACGGCAACGAATATGTACAAGTACAAGGAAGGGTTAATCAACGCACAATGTCTCAGTTCACATAGCAAAGGAATCAATGAAAGATTGAAGCAATGAGGTAGTGAATCCATCAACATCTCGGTCTCGTAAGAAGATCACCTCAATCATGTGAGATGACCACTGTAGGTGCTCTTCAGAGCCTTTTGTTTTAAGCAGGGTAGAAACAATGCGAAAGAGCTGGTTAATTTATGTCACTGTAAGAAAGTTAGAGGATGAGGAACAGTTCATTTTACTGAAAGACTTGTTTGGATTTATCCAATATATTAATAGTTAAATAAATATTGTGTACTTATTGTGTACGTAAGTGTACTTAAGGCCTTTCCAGAGTCTTTTTCATCTCTTTGATTCCTGTTTGTTTCTGAAAAGGTTCCTACACGATGATCCCAGGGATGAGAATTATTCGCGAAGACGTTGCCAAGTTCATTTCCAGAAGAGATGGTTATGCAGCTAACCTGGAGGACATCATCTTGACAAGTGGAGGAACACATGGAATAAGGGTACACGGTTTTGTTCCTTCTACACATTCGCCTTTAACTGTGGGGGTTTATTCACAAAGTGACCAGCTCACTATTGGCTTGATAGCTCAATATTAGGAATCTTAAGCACGGAACGGTTTTGAGCCACGGATGGAAACTGGTGAGGAAGGGAAAGAAACGGTGTTTGCTTTTTATACGTGGTCTATCGACCACTTATTTATTTTTCCAAAAGGTTTTTACAATTGGTTTTTGTGGTCAATCCTAGGGTTTACAAAATGTTTTATAAACAAAGTCAATCCCACTATGAGTTCATGTCCGATAAGCGTAGTTCCAGATCCAGTAGGTGTCAAGACCAATCCAACGTTCCAAGGAGATAAACTTAGCACAGCGTACGTTGATGGCAAAAACTCGCTGATTAAATTGTGTTTTAAGAAATAATCTTGTCCTAGCCTGTGCGGTCTGGTTGCCAAAAGTTCCAAATAGTTTTTCAAGCACAAACGTGTGAGTCACGGCGAAAGGCGAGATGGTCGTGAGACCCGAAGGCCCCCCAGCTATATTGTGGGGGGCGGGAGCCCGGGAGAATAGAGGTGGGTGGGGTACGGGAGGCGGAAGAAAAAAGTGCGGGAAGTGGGAGAGAAATGCAAAACGCTACTTGTTGTCATTTATTAATGTGTTAGAATACTTAAGAAACAGGAAGCCAATCTGACTGAGCAATCAAGCAAACAAAAACAGCCTGCGAACGCAGACGTATTTCCGGCGGTCGTTTCTCTCCCCCGAAAAATAGCGTCTACAAAACCGAGCTGCAAAACGATTTCTGAATTCTTAGCCAATCAGAATTAGGCTCATAAATCTCCAGAACCAACGCGCAGGGAACACGCAAAGTACTTTTGCGTTGTCCACGTAAACACAAGTTAGATTGATGGCAGGCAATATGGAGGATATTAAAAAAGACTGTGAGATTTACGGTATCTAAAAGTTAACTAGCCACCAGGAGGATTCGATCAAGTATGTTGGAAACGCAATGTTTTGTCAATTTACCTACACGATTTGGAAAGTCCTTGCCTGTGGTGTTTTGGACGTTGCGGTGCTCTTCTGGGAAAAATATTGTGATTGTGATTTACCCATTACCAATTCTTTTTGGAATGTTTTAGTAGGATATTCTACAGTAAGATGTCCTTTGGTCACCTTTTCTCTGACTCTAGAAGAGACAATGCCTTCAAGTTAGCGCCTTGAGTTTGCGCTTAAATTAGGAAGCGGTGTTGATGTCAACATTTATACATTAAGCTCTCACGGAAACTGGTCTCGGTGGTGCAAAAACAAGCGCTAGGATCGGTGAAGGGCTAAGAATCCCCAACGCAATCCAGCTTATGCATACTCCGGGGCTTAAACGGCGCTGGGGCCGATTTTACTGGTTGCTTTCCTGGATATTTTTACTACGGCGAAACATTCGAGCAAGCGTCACCAAAACTCAGACATTTCTTCGCCTCCAGTGCGCTGCTTTAATCTTAAGCCGATCTCTTAACTCGAAGAATAATGTCACCGTAAAACTGTCTTTTCATTTAGTCCTCAAGCTCGTCCACTTTACGTACGTATTTCTTGTATCGCAGCGGTCGATAATAGCATTTCGAGCGGTAGTTAGCCCACACAAATCGGCTCGAAGTATCGAAGAGGAGATGTTCAAAACACTCTTACCAAATACATTTACCTTTTCCTTTGCATCCAAACATTTTGTCCGTCAAAGAATGGAACATTCGCCACCGCAGGGAATTTTAATTCTTTGCCATTATTTACTCATAGCTGATCGTTTCGAAGGTTCACTAGTGACAACGATAACACGAATTACGCGGAGATCACCCGACTCTCTGTTCTCTCATGCAACTGTGATTTTCCAAAAGAAAAAACAAAAGCAGTTACGTCACAGAAATCGTTTTGCAGCTCGGTTTCGCAGACGCTATTTATTCGGGGGAGAGAAACGACCGCCGGAAATACGTCTGGCTAACAAAACCATAAGTCATGAACTGTCAAGCGGCTGTCGCGTAGCTGACACGTAACTGCGGCAACACGAGCAAAGTGAGGCGACTTGATTATATAGATGTCGTCAAAGACCATTTTAATAGGGCTTAGTATTTTTCGGTGCGCTAGTGAAAGGTCCATGCATGGAAGACCTTCGGGGAGCTTGCTCCTTATGACCGTGAATCAGAACGGACTAAAGATTTCACCACGAGGTGATGTTTGGGAGCAAGTTCGTCATATCTCACTTCCATATTTTAATGACTTTAACTGCATGATCTCAACAAACTCCGGACTGATTCCTGCAAACGCGTATTTATCAGAACACGAGAAAATTCAGAACTGCAACTATTAAGACCGTCGTCACTTAAAGAGGACGTCAGAAACAAATCTGACGTGAAAATGGACTGAAATGATAAGAATCTCAAACAAGACAAACAAGAAAGTCAAATAATTTCATTAAACTGAGGCCTCATGAAAATGGTAATCTTGGGCAAATAATTTTAAAACAAAGGAAACACCGCAAAATCATTGCAATAGCCATTCAGGAACGCTCATTTTCGAAAATAAACCAATCAGATTGCCAAAACGTTATAGACAACGCTTGCTCTACTTTCTTTGTGTCATGATCTTGGTAACTCCATGAAATAAACATTTTCTTTAGCATTGAATGTTGTGGGAAAAAACAAATCGAATTTGTTGTGGACTCACGAGGCGCACAACGTTTTGACCTCTGCGATGAAGAATATCGCGTTGTCTATAGGAGTACAGACAACGCTGAACCACATTCGATTTTTTAATTCTACTCCCCCTGGATGGGGATGCTCTTCCATCGCAAGGGTACCCACCCAGAATGCAGCAAATTCTCAATACATTTCACACCCCTGGTTGAAGAGAGGCAATGAGAGAGTAAAGTGCCTAGTCCAAGGATCACAACGTGATGACCTGAAAATTCAGGAAGGTCTTCTAATTTCCATGCCATAGTTAGATTTCTGACAGGCAAATGAATGAAGGGGGTAGTTTCTAAAGAAACTGTGGTGCTGCGTCGGTGGGGAAGTAGTATACAAAAATTTGGTTTTATTAACGGAGTTGATAATGTAAATTGGCCACCGTTAGAATCTCTGTACGGTGGCCAATTTACATTATCAACTCCGTTGATAAAACCAAAATTTTTCTGACAGGCAACTTACCGCTATATTTCGTAGTAAACACTGTATAGTTGTATACAACTGAAGTGCCGCCGGTTGGGTTTATGGACAAAAGGAAGAAGTGATCCTCTGCGATGCACCAGCATCGAATCCCGTTGAAGCCAGCTGAATTTTTCAGGTTTCTATAATAGAACATTGCTTATTAAAAACTGTTCATGCAGTTAAGTGCGAGGATCGCTTGTACCTTTCGACACTGTATAGTATTCTTTTTCAGTTTCCAGTCGCACCGTCACGAAAGCCTACTATGTCATCTTCGTTCTTTCAGATTGGTCTCAGTGTTTTTGGAGCCTCTTCTGTGGAAGATAAAACTAAATCAGGAGTTATGATTCCTATGCCTTGCTTTCGTCCCTACATATCCAGGGCCTTAGAATTTGATCTATATCAGGTATTAAGAGATCAAACTCTAATTTAACAGATATGTAAGACAACTTTGTCCATTTAATATTTAACGTTTGTTAAAATGAGAATATTCGCACTATTCTTAGTAACCAATAAATAGCAGCCGAAGAGGAACGAAATGGCTTTCCACAGTGGTAGCCGTTGCGGTAAACATTTTTTGCCTTTAGTTATTCAGCTTGTGTATTCCGACTCAGACAATTCGAGGCTCCGTAAATGCATCATTGCAGGCGACCTGTAGTGTCCTAGTTTATTTCAGTATCGCCTGCTTTAGGAAAATCATCAAATAAATAATATTTAGCTCTTGGTAACCGTGATCGAGGTCCATACTGTGATTTATCGCCCCGAGGGCGAACCACGAGAGCCTTAAATTGAATTGGTAAATGCCAAGAAGCCCTGAAACGAGATTCGTAAGATATGTATTTTTTGAATTTCGATATCTTTTCATTAAACAACAAAAACAAACTTCCGCGGTAAAGTGTTTTAAAATGGAAAAAATGGCAGATTGACTAAATCTCAGAGCCTTATCATCAAACAAAACTGCATTGTTAAAAAATATATCTATCCGTATAAGGATTTATAACTTTGCACCAAAAAAAGGTATTTGACTGAGTTGTTAAAATGTCTCCCAGATTCCTTACTATCTGGACGAGGATAACGACTGGACCTTGAGTATCTCCGAACTGAAGAGAGCGCTAAATGAAGCCAGGCCACACTGTAAACCAAGGGGACTGGTGCTTATTAATCCGGGAAATCCCACAGGTATCACGTGATATGCTACATACTGGAAAGGGGTTTTGGTTGTGTGCTCAATTGATGGGCATGTTCAAAGTTGCAATCTCTTGCTTTTATTCTTTTATTTTATTTTCATTTTTTGTTGACCAGCAATTGTTGGTGATGCTTTTGAAATTCTGGTCAAACTTGTGAACAATGATGGCAACAAATAGCACAGGGACCTTCAGTTACTGAATCTTCATTGGCCATCAATTTTTGAAAAATTACTTGCAATCCAAAAGGATCCCTCTCCGAAATTATTAGACTTCTTTGTACCGCTAGCTTCGCGACACTACGGACATAGGCAACATATATTTTGAATTTTCCATCCAAATTTCCATTAGGAAAGAACAGCCTCGAAAAAGCTTTGGCACCTCGCATTCTTTTTCCTGCCGGGACTGGACACGAGAGGGGTCGATGCAGAAATTTATCTTGTTGCGTGTTGTGTTCCAGGTCAGGTCTTTACTTACGATAACATCAGGGACATTATCAAGTTCTGTGCCCAGGAAAAACTGGTTTTATTCGCCGATGAAGTCTATCAAGAAACAATGTTTAAGGACGAGATGACGTTCCAGTCTTGTAGGAAGGTTCTTAAAGACCTGGGACCTGAGTATAACAAGTTCCAATTAATGTCAATAAATTCAGCTTCAAAGGGATTTTATGGCGAGTTAGTACATCGTGTTATTATTATTATTATTATTATTATTATTATTATTATTATTATTATTATTATTATTATTATTATTATTTGACGATAAAAACTTGCGACAAAACGTTGCTTAATAACATTGTAAGATTTAAAAAAGTTAAAAACGATAGAAAGCTATAAAGAGCTAAAATCGACGACGTTTCCACGTTAACATAACGTCATTATCAAGTCAAAAATGTATAAAAATAAGTTCTATAAATACTAAAACGAACAATAAGAGAAAATAATTTACGGGTTAAACAAAAAGTTTCGCACGTATGGAGTCCGTTTGCACGTTCAGATTAGGTTTGAATTTCTTAATATAAAGCATTTCAAACACTAAACAATCAAATTTGCCTTGGCACTTTCTCAGAATCTTAAAATGACTCTCATTCAAACGACCCCTCCTACCATGCGCTTCATGAAAATGCTTGCCAATTGCCGAATTTTTGTGTTCAGCGACACGTTGAAAAAGGTGTCGGGCTGTATAGCCGACATAATCTGCATCGCACAGATCACGTACAAAATGATAAACAACGCATTGCTGATTAAAAATTGACGGCTTGGCTTCTTTAGGTTTTAGGTCTTGTTCGAATTTCTTGCTTACAAAACTTTTTGTTTAACCCGTTAATTATTTTCTCTTATTGTTCGTTTTAGTATTTATAGAACTTATTCTTATACATTTTTGACTTGATAATGACGTTATGTTAACTTGGAAACGTCGTCGATTTTAGCTCTTTATAGCTTTTTATCGTTTTTAACTTTTTTAAATCTTACAATGTTATTAAGCAACGTTTTGTTGCAAGTTTTTATCGTCAAATGTTATTGTAAGTCACTTATTATTATTATTATTATTATTATTATTATTATTATTATTATTATTATTATTATTATTATTATTATTATTATTATAATATCATAATTGGTTGATAACCTGTGGTTTTGATTTTAATATTTGTTGCTCTTGAAGCGTATCAAATACCTTATATTTCAATGAAAAGCGCCAAGAATTCAAAGTAGGAAAATGGTTAAATGTAAAGAGATAATCTATTGGCAATCATTTTTCTCAAGGTTTTGTAAACGTTATATATATATTTTTTATCTTTCTTTATTAAACAGATGTAGCTTGAGGGGCGCTTACTTGGAGTTGGTTGGATTTAGTGAAAAAGTCAAAGAACAGATTGACAATGCTGTGACACCTGACCTCTGCCCTAACACGATTGGACAGGTATTCACTTGTATATGTTTTTCACAAGACGTTAACACTAGATTAATTCACTTTCGTTGAAAACAAAGGTGATTCTACTGTACTTGCAGCTGTCGCTTGTAATACTCAGTAGATTTTAACCTTTACGGTCTTCCTCGTTATAAACAGGGCGTTCAAGCATAAACGTGTCTCACTTTGAGAGCAAAAAAACTCTATTTTTTACTTCAGTCCTTTTTTGTCACATGTTCTAAACTGGAAAACAAAAGGCACCAGCGGATGAGGGAATATTTTCTCACGTCATTGTTTTCATTTTGTTGCATTAATTAACATACGAGTTTGCTCGCAGAAGTCATCATGCTATTCACTAATTGACTTCAAAAGGTAAAAGAACCTGTTCAACTTAGTTAAATCGTTCAGCCAGTTGTTAGTTAACAATAACTGATAAATTCTTGGGTGTTAAAGGCGTTAATCATCCCATGCATTCTTTATAAAATGTTGATTTTTCAAAGAATCATTGCTCGGAGATTATCTGATTTACCGGGTTTAAATTTTCAATATTCAGTACTTTAGTTATAGACCGCATGCATAAATGGCAGCCAAAAAAATGTTCTTTTGTTTATGTGCTAATTAGACTTTCTAGCCTCGTTTGCATGGACAAAATACAAAAGAAATGTTTCTTGAGAGCGAGGCTAGTCAGTCTAATTAGCGCATAAACAAAAGAATACATTTTTGGCCGCCATTTATGCATTCCGTCTATTCTTGGCTGACTGATTAGAAAAAGATACTCTTATGCAAATGAGGCAAAATATGTTAACAGAGATTCCCCTTTAAGATGTATATTACGTCAAATTATGGCGGTGTTTATTTGCGTGCAAAAATTGGCGTCGCATTCCCAGCTAAAAAAGAGGAAACAACGAAACAATTTCGACTTTACCTGTATCGTCATGACTGGCTCATTGTATTCTCTGCCGGGTCCGCAGTAATTGGCCTTAGCTGTTGCGGTATCCCTGTCCATGTATCTATTTATATTTTCATTTTCTGTTATGCCATTGTATTCTGGTAGTGTTTGGACGAAGCTGATAAATTCAATAAATTAAATTCTCTGCACGTGTTGTAATTGGCCAAAACAATTGCTGCGGCATTGTATAGAAACCGACATATTTTGTATCAAGAAATTTGTTAATAAGTTGCCACTATGTCCTCAAACGTTGCTCCACCCATCTATCTCAGAAAATGAACCTGTGATGAATTCCAGTGTATGATAGCTTAGGGAAGTGGTCTATGCCACCATATAAAGCCCAAACTTCAACTTTCCGGTTTTAGTTAAGCAACCCATTTCACCACAGAACTATTTCTGTTGTACTTTGCTGTGAAAAGAACGATATTGAGACAAAAAGATAGTTTCTTCAGCTTTTAACGTTATCTTGTTCTCCGAAGGCTGCAGTGAGTTTTATGTGTAATCCGCCTCGTCCTGGAGACGAATCCTACGGGACTTTTTTGAAGGTAAGGTTTCACTTGAACACTAAGGGTGCGTTCGATTGACCCTATTCCGGAATAAGAATACGTCAGTGGAGTAATTCAAAACGGCATGTCTGTTGTTTTGAGGCAACAAGGATAATAAAGATATGTTTAAAATATCATTTGAGGAGGTGTTCGACAATTTTAATGTGAATCTTCGTAAAAACGAAGGATTTCTAACCTCTATTCCATGTATTCCTATTCCGGAATACGGTCAATCGAACGCACCCTAATGTCGTTGATTAATCAGTAGGCATAGGCTGAGCAACAGTTCGAAATTAGCGACTAGCCAAGTTAATTTGACTGAATAATTATCGTTGCCGTCTTCGTCGAGAGGGCCACAGAACACCATATTTAATGAGCAAAACTGCCGACGGAAAGCACAAACGGGTGCCCTTCACCAGCGTACTTTGTTTTACTTCATCTCTTTGCTTTTCTTTTTTAGACAGCGACTATTTCAAGTGAGTATTATTGGTCGTAAGCAGTGTGACAATGGACCCTTTGCAGGTTAGTGATCACATGGTACAAAAACCGCCATCCTGGGACGCAAATTGCCCACTGGGACATCTAAAATAAAGAAAATTGAAATTATCTTGCTTCGTTTAAGATGTCCCAGTGCGCAAATTGCGTCCCAGTATGGCGGTTTTTGTACCATGTGATCACTAACCTGCAAAGGGCCCATTAGTTTCAAGCCTAAACACCGATTTTAAACGGCGTTGGTCAACAAAATTTTAGTCTAAGCACCCATTTTAAAAAGGTTAGCTTTCGATAATTGTGTGATGGCCGATTGCTTCGTGTAAATAAAGGGAGACCGCAATGCAATTACTGCATGAATTTAGCAGTATGTGGCCGTGCGGACGAAAATATGATCAATTCAGCTCTTACAAAAGTACTCATTCGAAATAGTATTTTTCTTGAGTTCGTCTATTTTAGGGTAGTTCATCGGGGTAGTCCGTGAACTGGGGTTCAGTGTTTTCGACTTCCCCCAAGAATCAAAACAACCAAAAAACGGAAACAAAGTTAAGTCCCTTGAGGTCTTCATAAATGATTCAAAGTCTATTGTTTCTCAAAAACATCTGAAAGTCACGCTGTTATGCCATGAAATTTATTTCTGTTTTTCAAAACCCTGTTGAAAATCAGCACACAATTATGTCATTTCCATTCACGCGAAGGTGTGAGACTCTAAATTAGCCAGTACTTGTTCCCGTGAACAAAAGATCTTAATTATTTAATCATAGTAGTATGGGCGGAACAACACCGGCAGAAAATTTAGTTTAACTTTTGCAATATTAAGACAGATTGGTGTATTTTACATTTTGTAAAGATCTATCAGGAATAAAACCATGAAATAAGCCAGATAAATACCTCGAACGTCGGTATATATATGGCTTAATACCTCCGTTCTCGGTATTTATCACTTAGGCCCGTTTCAAACGTCGAACCTTACTAGTGCCGAATCAAATGCAAATGAGCGAAAACAATAGATTTTGCATTAGATTCGGCACATGTAAAGTTCGTCTTTTGAACGGGCCTAACATACTACAACAAAGGAAAAGGAAAGGAAAGAACTTTATTTAAGTGTCTAATCTTCTAGCGCTGGAGCACTAATTTGGGACATTGTCAATTGAAATTAACAAATCAACGCAAATCAAATCAAATTCTACTATCCAACTTTTTTTCTCCTTAAAATATGTTTCCGTGTACCTATTACGCCTTACCTAAACCAGTTAAAGGAGGGATCACCGTGCTCGTTTCTTCACAACACGACGACAAATAGACAGCAAAGGGGGGTATTTTGGCTTCAAAATGGCCAATTTTTGCGAAAGGATTCGACGAGTTCCAAAACAACAACTTCTAAACCGAGAATAGTTCAACCAAGTCTCTCCCTCAATTGAAGGATTCTTCTTAATTGTCAATTTCTTCCAATTGAAGGATTATCGTTCATTTTGGACACTGAAAGCTTGATAGGGATCATGGGAAATAAACATTTTTTTAAAAGCCAAACTCCAATGTCTGGACTCTCAGGACTCGAACCTGGGAATGTTTGATTAATCTACGTAACTACTGACTACCACATCACTAACTGCTAGGATGTCATTTTTTTTAAATGTCAATAATCTTTTCCTCTGCAAATGCCGCTGTAAACGTGTATTAACTCCCAAGAAGCAAGCGTCCACAGTGAAAAATATCGGTTACCAAACTTCAAGAGAAAGCTAACCATTTTGAAATCAAGCCATACACTTAACCATTATTTAGCAATGATTTTATGTATATACTAATTAGTTTTGGTAAATAATCGGCACACTTAGCAGTCAGCTGATCTTTAGTGGTTAAGTACATAACAAAAGTTCTTTCAAAATGAGTACTCCGGGTTCAAATCCTGTCCAGGAACTACTTTTACTTTTTTCTTTTTATCTGCTACCACAAGTCCTGGGACAGAGTAGTCTAGCAAACTGACAATGAAGATAATTCTTCATTTGAGGAAGAGATCGTGTTGAATAGTTATCATGATTGCGCTTTAAAGCTTTTTAACAGCAAAGGCCTTTGTTGTCTATCTTAAGATGGCCAGCGAGAAACGCTGGAACGTCAATTCGAATAACAACACAAGCGATAAAAAAGGAATATCTGGAATCTTAAAAGCGACGAATAATCGACTTCGAGAACAATTGCATCGGGCCGTCGGATATCAAAGTGAGCTGTATCTCTAATGGTTTTTCGAGTGAGGACGATGTGAGAGCCAGCGAGTCGTGCGAGTTTAGTGAGTCATGCAAGCCATGGCTGCGAGTCAACAGGCGAGCCGTGCGAGTCACACAGTTATTAAACGCTAACCGTTTCAAATGATTGCTTAGACTGCAATACTGTTTATCAGCGCTATTTAAAATGGGTGCTTAGACTTAAATGCGACACTCGCTGGCTCGCAGATTGTCCAGCCCCGTTTTTTCTTCCCTCTAATATCAAATATGGTGTTTGTTTTTAAAAAAAAATTGGCTGGGAAAGGTTTTTGTGAGATTTTTCAGAGGATTGATCGTGTTTGAATCGTGTTGTGTAATATTCGAACGTAACTAATTTGCATATGTGGGTTGATATTGATATGCGAGTTGACAAGAGTTTTTAACCATTTTGTATCTGAAGTGTTCTTTCTTTGCAAATGATTAATAGCTAGCCATAGTTTTCCACGTCAGAAAGTATTAGTCATTCTAGTGTAAAATGAAGTTGGGAAGCCAACGTTATTTCTTTGAGCTCATCTATTGCGCATTTAGATTAATTTTTACGTTCTTGATCAAATTTAATTTATGCAACAATTATTTACAAACAAAAAGGTATTTCAAAAATAATTAGTGTTTTGTTTCCGGACTGAGCAGCTGTGGGTATGATGAGAAATTTCCCGCATTCCCTGGCCTGCTGCTTTCATTGTAGGAGTTACAGAAGTACCTATTGGATTCCTAGGCTTTTTTCATTTTTATTTCCGGATTGGCCCATTACTGCTGGGAAAATCCAGTTTCAGCGCCACTCAGTGCCCTCTCTTTTTGTGTAACACGTACCAACCCAGTTTACGCTCACGGAGCGTCTAGTTAAATATTGTACGGCGTCTACCGGGTAAAATGTACGCCCTTCTACTACTTCCTGAAACCTTCCAAAGTTACGCGAAGAAGGCTCTAGGAACAAAGGCAGGGGACAGGAACGACCCTATTTATTGCGCAACTTTTCCGATTTCCGACCCAGGAAAAAGAAACTAAAAAAAAAGCAACACATTTTTTGGCTGAATTGCCATATGTGGCAAGCTAGCAATTAGGGTTGTCGTGCTAAACAATCCAGACACCAAACAAAACTGTAACATCAGAAAAACTTTCTGGCTCAAAACAACTGTGTAGACAACGTTGGATGAAGGTTGGTTGGATGAAAAGTTGACATTGAGATTACTGTTTCGTGTTGAGGCTGGTGACACTTACACGTGACCTCAGACCTCAAATATCGTTAAAAAAAAAAGAAATAACAAGCAATTGAACACGTTTAATTTTTGTTATGCGTTGTCGGAAGAAAATAACGCAAATATAATCTATCAGCCACGTTTTCGAGAGAAAAGTTAAGACTCGTTCAGAAATCACACACACTGCTTACAACCTTCAGTTCAGCGATTAATCTCCCAGCAGATAATTCCCTTTTCTGTAGACTGCACTGAATTCGTTTTTTTATCCCAAAAATAGGTTCGTAGGCAACGAAAAGAATCGTAGTTACTCCCTTTCCTCGAGAAATCATTCTTGGAATTGGCCAACACAAATAGGCCATTTTCGAAATATCAAATATTCATCTTGATAGTGAGGCAGTGAGGACAAAAACGATAGAAACATGTTGGAGTGAATGTAAAAAATATTTACACATCATCCATTGTCCTTTGTCGTTGTCCTCGCTGCCTCACTATCAAGCTAACTGGCCGAGAGCGGGCGTCCCATATTCTTAGTTCAAAGGTGCTAGTGAAATTAATGAATTTTCATTATTTCAAAGCACTGTGAACGGTTTCAGACCTCCGGCGTAGCACCAATGGTGGAATAAAAATGCAGTCCCAATCAAACGCAATTCAGTTATACTTCCCAGAAACAGCAATTTTAAGGAATTATTTGAGAAGTTTTCGCTAAAGCGAAGGTCAAAGGTACTTTAACCAGCCCTCAGTTAACCAAGGAACGGGTAAAGAAAAAAAAGGTACCTTTCACTTTCGTGGCACGCCTTAAAAATATACGGTACAGCATTGAAGGCGTAATTCCGTTATTCCCGCTTGGTGGGATTGGTAAGGTTGTTATCACTTTTTGGCGAAAAGGAAAGGTAAAGAGGAAAATGGTTTCACATTTTTCTTTTTTGTCGCAGGAAAAAATGGCTATTTTAGACTCTTACGGAAGAAAGGCAAAGATTACCACATCCATGCTAAATTCTCTTGAAGGAGTTTTATGTAAAGAAATTAACGGCGCATTGTATGGATTTCCCAGCATCAAGCTTCCGCGAAAAGCTATTGAGGCGGCGAAGGTAAGCTGTAAGGCTGCTCGTCGCAAATCAGTTGACTCCATCTGAAGCAGTCTTACGCAAGCTCGTTCCCAGGGTACCTCACAGGAAACCATAAAGTTGACTTTTTTCGTAGCCTTAAATACATGAGTCGTTTTTTTCCGCGGACGACCGCTGAATGTAGGTGTACTTCGGTTTACAAAGTTTGATTTATTGGTGTAAGACCATCGTTTTGAAGAGCAGTTTTCAATTGAGTGTCGAAAGTAATTAGCGAATTGCTTTGGTTTTGCATCACTTCACGCAGTGATTGGTTAAAAGTTCTCGCGCCACTTTTTCAACCAATCAGAAGTGTAACCAAAACTAATCGTGGCCCGCGCGTGCACATTTTCCCGCGCTTTGTGTTGCCTACGTGTAATTATTTCGAGTTTTGATTGGTTTACTGGATTGTCTCCGTCCTTTCTGATTGGCCAAAGTAATTACTTTGGTTTTGGTTTTACGACACTCGATTAAAGCTCGCTCTAATCTCATTCAGCCAACAAATTCCTGCCAAGTGCATTTATCTTTGTCTGAAAATTTGATCTCTTACAGTTTTGTGCAGTTTTGCTTTAATTAAGAACGTGAAATTTCAGTGTCTTCGAGCTGTAATTACAATTGTCACTACCGATCAAAAAAAATATATATGCATTACATCATGTTGCGGTTTTATTTTTCCAGAGCAACAATTGTAACCCGGATGAATTCTACTGTTGGCAAATGCTTGAAGCAACTGGAGTAACCCCTATTCCTGGGACTCATCTTGGACAAAAAGAAGGAACGTATCATTTTAGGTCGGTATAGTCGATTTACAAGGGAACTGCACGTTAAGTGAGATAGTAAGCAACCGCTACTGGGCATCATTCGCACTCGTTATATCTGCGGCGATGTTTCTTCACTAAAAAATGAAACTAATACACAAAAACAGGAGCCCATGACAAGGAGTATCTCACTTGTTAATACAGACGAACCTCCATTCAAGGGACACCCTCGGGACCAGAGCAGGTGTCCCCTGAGTAGAGGGTTGGGTTGGAGTTAAAGGTGTCCCCTGAATAGAGGTGTCCCAAAGGAGAGGTTCCACTGCGCATTTGTCACGTCTTTTTCATAGACCGAGCTATTTAAAGCCCCGTCCACACGTATCCGGATGTTATTGAATCCGCAACTTTTTCTTTCCGGATTCAAAAATATTTCCATCCACACGTAGCGTATTCAAATCGAATTTGAATCCTGTATGCAAAGGGAGCGGCGATAGCGAATGAGGACAGCTGACTCATGATGGCATCGCTTATGCTGGCGATGATTTTTGCTTTTGCTCCCTTCCAATGGGTGATTTCCGAGTTGCTGTTTTGCTCGGTTTCGAAGCAAGTCTTGGTGCTCAACTATTGAAAGAAAAATGAGTTTGATTTGCATAAGAATACGCCACTCATTTCCATTTGAATGGTTGTGCACCAGGACTCGCTTTGAAACTGAGGCATGCAGCAACTCGGAAATTGGCTGTTAGAACCGTGTTCAAGGATTATACATTTGGTTATGGACTGCGTTTTTCCATTTCAATTAATGCTCTTAATTTTGACCACAAATTGTGCTAGAAAAAACGTGACCCGAAAAAAAAAAAGCGAGATCAGCTAAGTTTTATTGCTTCTTTTTGTGATGAGATTTAGCGGGAAAATACATGATAAAGTCGGGCGGAGCTTCCTGTAGAATAAGTAGAATGCACCTTGTTAAATTGCCTCATCAATGGGTGCGAACTACCTGAGAGATCAACCTCGTTTCTAGGCTCTCTTTTCTTCCAGGGGAAGGGAAAAAAGAGAACCTGGAAACGAGGTTACTTAGGTGATTTAATCTCCATCTAGCTCTTTGCATGAGAAATTGATCTTTAGTGGCATGAAAACGCTGTATCTTTCAGATTTGAAATAATTTAATTCTGCTCCTCTGATCAATTTTTAAGACTGTGAAAAGGAAAAATAGCATTTGCGAAATTATTATTGTGTTAGTTGCTATTTCGGAATTATATGTGATAAGATCACATAGGCATTCATTGTTGCCATCATTGTATTGTTTTTACTACTCTAGAGTTACGATTCTGCCCTCTGAGGATAAAGTAGTTTCCATGTACGACCGAATTAGCAAGTTTCACAAGGAATTCATGGAAAAATACAGAGATGACGGGGAGGAGAAGCACAGCATTAACTGTATGAAAGAAACATGAGAGAAATGAGTCGTGATTTAATATTAGTAATTTCTGTAGTATTTTTGTCATTCTTTCTTCTCATCCACTGGTGTAATTGTGATTTTGTTCGTATGTTAGCTTAGGCCCAACCACGCGCATGTTTCAAAAACGGTTTTAATAGGGGAGACTAATGATGCACCTATCAATGTAAATCCCGCGGCTTTTATGGTGGAATTTGATTTCAATCTGAGTTCATCATCATCATCATCATCATATCCTTTATTTAAACGCGATAGGGTTTAAAGCTCAGAGCTTGTGGTGTCGTGTGAAAATAATTACAATATGAAGCTATATTAAAATAGGGATAACATTACTGACAGGTCACAACTACTATGGTAAAAGATAAAAAAGAGAATATTAATTCATTTCTAGGCTAAGAGATATTCAAAAGTTCACATATTAACGTCTAAACAAATAGACTACAGCAATTAAGACATAAAATATAAAATGTTTAAAAGCATTTAAAATCTTGATAGTGCCTAGGCAGCGTCTGGACCGACTGTGCGCTAAAATCAAATTCCATAAAATACAAATCCTTCTTCACTTTACGATAAAAATCAGTACTCTGGCTCGTAAAATGAGTCGAGACCGCGTTCCAAAGGATAGCGCCTCTATAGCTTATAGAGTTTTTAAGAAACTTTGAATTAAAACAATTTACAATCAGATGGAAACTTAAGGGTAGACTTTCCTATACCGGACTAAAATGGCGGAGGACAAAAGAATAATTGTTGTTCCGATTAGGCCTTGCTAATTAGGTATTGTTATGTTCGCTTTATTATTTTGCTTCATGGACATTGATAATATTTCGGATCCGGTGTATGAAGGACCAGCCGAACTTATAGATAAAAACTTTCTCAAAATAGATAATATTTGCTTATATCACAGTTTAAAGTATCGGATTATGGCGATGAAAACAAAAACTTCATACCTTTCCCCAACGGAAGCGTGACTACCAGAAAGCCTTGAGGGACAGATTTGATAACTGCATCTGAATTGATAGCAGACTTCTTTCGGTCAAAGTTAAATGTCCCGTCCCCGGGGTCGCTTCTCGATCAAAAGCCTGACAGGGGAACAGTCTCAGGCATCAAATCCCCGCCTCTTGCCCGCATTCCAACTCCCTCCCCACCCCCTCCCCCGCGGGATTTACATTAATAGGTGCATAACTGAAAATTGTGGTGTAGGAAGACGAAAATGAGGGCATTTAAAAACGATGTCGTCAAGATGTAGAAAAAACCTTCGAGAAATGGTATTCAAAAACGCCAATGTAGATTAGAAAAATACTTCACTT
>NC_090869.1:32369820-32374820 GCF_036669935.1 Montipora foliosa
CTTGGTTACATTGCCAAGCTTGCATCTAACCTCGTTTATTCCTATTCCTGGGCCTTTTCTTCGTAAGGTCTCCATCCAAACCCCTCGCTTTTATTTAGGGTTGTTCTTAGGTTTAGGGATCTGTTTCCCGATCACTTCTCTCATGTTCGTCACATAATAAGGAGTCAAGGATGGCGCGGCGGTGAGAGCACTCGCCTCCCACCAATGTGGCCCAGGTTCGATTCCCAGATTCGGCGTAATATCTCGGTTGAGTTTGTTGGTTCTCCACTCTGCACCGAAAGGTTTCTCTCCGGGTTTTCCGGTTTTTTCCTCTCCTCAAAAACCAATATTTGATTTTATTTGCGTTAATATGTTGCTTTCAGTTTACATGGTTCCCAATTAGTGCTCCAGCACAAAGAAGACTGGACACTTAAATAAAGTTCCTTTCCTTTCCTTTCCTTTCGTTAATAGGCCATATTCGTGGTGGCCTCATGGTTAGTGCGCTCGACTCCGGATCGAGTGGTCCGGGTTCGGGGCCTGGCAGGGGACATTGTGTTGTGTTCTTGGGCAAGACACTTTACTCTCATGGTGCCTCTCTCCACCCAGGTGTATAAATGGGTACCGGCGTAAAGCTGGGGGTAACCCTGCGATGGACTAGCATCCCATCCAGGGGGGAGTATAAATACTCCTAGTCGCTTCATGCTAATGAAACCGGAGATAAGCGCCGGCCTGATGAGCCTTCTGGCTCGTAAGCGGAGACTTTACCTTTACCTTATTCGTGTTCTCAGTATTGGACTGGAGCTATCTAGCAATGGAGGCATATGCGGGCAGAGTTAATAGAGGAGACGGTTGGTTGAAATATTGTCATCCTCCTTATCGTAGATAACTCGTTTTTGTTTTTGGTTTTTTGAGGCGAAAGAAGTAGAGCTCTAGGCTGAAAAACCTTTTTATCTGAGAACCGTGATTGTC
Organism: Montipora foliosa; assembly: GCF_036669935.1. Taxonomy (NCBI): domain Eukaryota; kingdom Metazoa; phylum Cnidaria; class Anthozoa; order Scleractinia; family Acroporidae; genus Montipora; species Montipora foliosa. The sequence continues at coordinate 32,370,769 of NC_090869.1, forward strand.
CTCCTAAAAATGCGTCTGTCAGAGAATGCCTGTATATCGCTTAAAACTAGGGTTTGTCAGCTTTTTAAGGTTGAGGAGAGATTTGAGCTCTGAACAAAAGGTCTTTGAGTGTACAACAAGTCCATTAGGTACTCTTTGAGTTTCGGTACACCTGGGTTGTAGGTGGTGACGAACGGTAGAATGTTTTAAGTTGGATGTCTTTGGCTTGTATTTCAAAGTGATATTTCGTGATGAGAATTCGGCTTTGGCTTGAATTTTGTTAACAAGCTCTTGTGAGTAGCCGCGTTCGAGTAGGTGGAATTCGAAATCCCGTTTGTTTGACTCGAATCTCTCTTTAACTGAGTTCATTCGTAACAAGCGCAGTGTCTCTCCTTTAAGAAAATCCTTTTTTACGCTGAGGGGGTGGCACGAAGAGAAATGGGTGTATTGGAACGTTTCTGTAACTTTGAAGTGTTTTTGGACATCGAGTATTTTGTTCGACGCGAAACGGGGTTCTTTAAAAACTTCGGTATCTAAGAAAACAGCGCGTTCAGATGACATTTCACATGCGAATTTGATCGTGGCATGGAATCGGTTAGCAACATCAACGAAATTGCTGATTGTCATCAATGAACCTTTTGTGAGGGCTAGAAAGGAGTAGTTGTTTTTCTATATGGGCCATATAGATAACGGGGAAGGCTACTGCCATTTTTGTGCCCATTGCTATACCGTGCGTGGGTGTGCAGGAAGTGTGTACCATTAAAATAGAAGGAATTTTCTTTTAGTATCAGCTTCATTAGATGTGAGGATTGGTGGGTTAGACTGTAGTGTTTGTTGTAGTATTGGCAAACAACTTTGATCCCTTCTTCTTGTGGGATATTGGTATAGAATGCGCAAACAGTGTATTACCGTCTCATATTTTGCGCGTTCTCTTGACCAATATGGTAAAATGGCGTAATAGCGGAATAATAATTAACAATTAGACCCGTAGCCTTTGCGGGCTACGGGTCAATAGCCCATGAGGCGAAGCCGTTGGGTAATACTAATAAAGAGTATTTGCATTTGAAAAGTTCCCCCGCATTTCGGCTAAATTTGACAAGTGTCTTAAAGTCTTTTGACCAGGATTGTAGTTCCAGTCCAATACCGAGAATAGTTATCAAAAATAACTATAACACTCTTTGATTGTCCCTCCAAAATTTTGCATAAACTTTGTTTTTGTTTTCTCTTGGGACTTATAATGGCCCCAAGAGAAACTGGAAACAATGCTTATGCAAAATTTTGCAGAGACAAACAAAGAGTATTATAGTTATTTTTGATATATATGTAGTGGCTAATTAATGAGAGTCACATCAGCGGCACCCAATAATAGCCCTTATGCATGATTACCACGTATGCTCAAAATTCACGCATCAATTCTATTACACCAGATTAAAATGACAGAGGACCAAAGAACTATTGTTATTACGATTAGGCCTTGCTAGTTCGTTATTGTTATGTTCGCTTTGTTCTTTTGTTTTATGGACATTAATTATTCCGGATCCGGTATATGAAACCCGAATTTGCATTCATATTTCTCGGCATCGGCTGCTGTTAATTCTTTCCAAATGGAGGTCCTCACTGACGATAATATCAATCCGGCATTCAAAAGAGTCAAATATGGAATTAGAGGCTGGCTAGAAGACCGCACATATAAGATAAAACAAGAGCTTGCTATGGTAAGGGTAAAATATCTATAACCTGAGAATTTTTGTTACACTCCGATGGTTTCTTCCATGTGAGTAATATTTTCTCTTTCGTAGGGAGAGATCAAACCTTTTTCTGAAGTTCTTATTCACACTGGAAACCCACAAGGAATGGGACAGCCACCTATTACATTTTTTAGACAGGTAAACTTGAATGTTCTTATAATGCATGACCTGTTAAACGCCGTTACTCGCAGTCGGAGACTGAATAGGCCTTTTGCAACTAACGATCACATGGTACAAAATCCGCCATGCTGGAGGGCAAGCTCATTATTATTCCCCCACTGGGACATTAAAACAAAGGCAAGTCAAGCTTGACTGGTTCAGGTCTCTTTGTTTAAATGTCCCAGTGGGGGAATAATAATAAGCTTGCCCTCCAGCATGGCGGACTTTGTACCATGTGATCGTTAGTTGCAAGAGGCCTATTGCTAAGGGCGCGGCTCGACGAGGTCGAACCGAAGGAGCTGTGCTGCTGGAGCACAGCCCCACAGCCGGATGGAATAGGCTGGGAGTCGATTTTTCTGAGGGAGGAAAACCGGAGTACCCGGTGAAAAACCCTCGGAGTCAGGTTGAGGTCGACTGAAACTCAGCCCACATACTATCTCGGTGCCAACAGTTGAACCCGGGTCGCAGAGGAGGTGATGTAGCAGCTGATCCAAAGATAACTCGCAATTGGTTTGCAACCCTGACCCCAAACAATAGCTAAAACAATAGAAAGAATGACATATCATTGTTTCCTGCAAGGGTTGCGAGCCAATGGTGGGTAATCTTTGGATCAGCTGCTACACTACTGCGCAGAGGTGGAAGGCACGTTTGATAACCACTAAGCCATCCTGACTCCCCTAAGCGATCCCTTGGGCATTATTTACAGCAGACCGGGACGAATTCAGACCGGCCCGGGGAGGGGTGGGCACTCTCATATAAAAAGGGGATGGATGCGCGTCGTCTCGCTTAGGGGTGTAAATTTCGGATTTTGGTCTCACTTTGAGTGTTCTGGGCAAAAAACTATCATATGTAGCCGTGAAGGTCTCCTTTAGGGTTGCGCGCGAAGAAATATAAAAGTGTGTATTTACACTTTTAAATTTCTTCACGTATGTGAAAGTATTAGATGATAATGTCTTTGCCATTATTGAAAGTCATGGAATTTTTTGTTTCTCTGTGTTTCAATATGGTCTCTTTTAGTGGTTAAAAAAAAGCCTGGGCCACGCCCAAATTGGTCTCCATTATGGGTTTAATTTAAATTTTCCGACGAGCATCCCTCCCCTTCTTATATGGGTTTCCCCCCCTCCCCCCCCCCCCCCCCCCCTTCCCGGGCAAACAGGTATGAGTTCTCATCGACCTCCAGACTTTGCTTTTTTGCGTTTACATGAGACCGCCCTCACAATGAATTTAGGCCAGTCTGACTTCGTCTCGGCTTCTGGACCGAGACGAGAAACTCTCTACCGGTCTGAGTTCGTACTGTTCTCATGTAAATAACCAAAAATCTCAGACCGGGTCCAGAAATTTCAAGCTTGTATGCTTTTGGGTTAGCGATAAATTTATTACACAAAAGATATCATTTCCTTCCGAAACCACGCACCACCCGTCCCGGTTTCACGAAAACAGCTGCAAAAATCTCATACCGGTTTAAGTTCACATCGGTCTGAGTTCGTCCTGAAATTTCCTGAATTTCGAGCAGAATGGTTTTCGCGTGACGTCATGGCTGGAATGGTGGACCGTTCAAACAATGCACCTCCCACAAGGTTGGTTGTAGCCACGGTTCCAGGCTCCCAGATAGTCGGAAAAAACGAAAACAACTGCGTGCCAAGCCCCCATTCATTTTGTTCTCTTTCCCTACTATCTGGGAGCCTGGAACCGAGGCTAGGTTGGTTGCCAACCACCCAACCAAATCGGTGTCATTAATTATGTGGATAACATTTTGTGAGGAAAACTGAAAACCAAATACAAAAGAAATGGAAAGTGCCTTGGGATTAATGAGATCGATTCCATCATATAATTCACGCCCTTTCGACTAGTATATTGAGTATGTTCACATGACGTCACGGTGGCTATGTTGGAATAGTAAAACAAAGAAACAGCGGCCATATTGGAGGGATAGTCTACGTGTAGCCGTACCCTACCCCCAAAAGAACACGTAGGCTAGTTGGAGGACTGACAAATTGTTTTGGTAATTGATCTCTATTTTTATGAAAATTCTTCGTTTTGTTTTAGTATGCGCATGCAAAAAGGGCTGCTGGTCACTTGAGCGAAAACACTCTATATAGTGATTACCTTTTCATAATGAATATCTAATTAGTATTACGGATTTCGCACGGATCAAATTCTGATAAA
>NC_090869.1:32382320-32392320 GCF_036669935.1 Montipora foliosa
GAAGAGAAGAAAGCTTGCGTTACGTCTGAGCACTCTTCTTATTCTATTCGTCTTTATCGAGGGGAAAAAGACATCGGTTTTACGTCATACAACCCCCACCCGAGCCCCTCACAACTCCCAGGATAACATAATCTCCATCCCTGTCACGTTTTTCAGTCCACGAATGTTTTATGTGACCGTTCGCGTTTCAGCTTTGGTTGTAACGCCTTTAATGCATGGTGATTGGCCAAAAACATCCGGTGCCACCTTCTCCACCAACCAGAAGCAAACAGTTGGACTTGCAGTGCCCACGACCGACCCCCGCTAGGCAGTGGATACCTAAGATAAGCTACTTGATTGGTTTGTTCACTTGACTGCTGTTACGATTTGTGCAAGAAAAAAACCATGCTCGATTGGGCAACGAGCGTAAATGGTTAGCGTTCTCCTAATCAAAGACAATCATTCTGCTATTTAAGCTGATAATTGGAAAGAGAATAAATCTAGAGTTCCAGTAGATTTAGTTAATTTCTACTTTACTTCAGAAGGCCCACGCTGAGCGCTGCATTAACATTTTGTCCTGAAAAGTTATATAATACCTGGGTGAAGGTTTGGGTATAAATTCGTGTATGTATATCTGTGTAATCTATTCCACAGGAGTCAACAAGCATCTATGAATCACTTAAAAAGAAGGCAGAGTTAACAACGGAGATTCTCAATTCTTTGGAAAATGTCAAGTGTAACGAAGTAGCAGGTGCGATGTACGCGTTTCCAAGGATAACACTTACACAGAAAGCCATAGACGAAGCCAAGGTAACAACCGGGTATTTCATGATGGAACAGGGAAGAACAACAACCGAAAGCCAATGCAAAGTCAATTTCCCAACTGCGTATCAGGCGTTGACAGGGGATGTGGAAGAGGGAAAAAACCGATATAAAAGAGAGAGGAAGCTGGGGAGAGGACGGAAGCCTGCGTAAGGGACCCACTGAGGTCTTTGCAGTTCTAAGGCCAATTCCAGTTGGTTACTGACAAATAAGCATTATGTACAATGTACACTGTAAATTTTCTCATTTGGCTTCATGTGCACGCTCACTTCTGATTGTCGAATACATCTACAAGTAAAAATCTCCTCCCCTGACAACGCCATTAAGCACACCAATTTACTACTTCGTTCATTCAAACTATTCGTCGGTTTCCATTGGCTAAATCTTCGCACATTTTATATTATGCCAGCCGACAAAACGTCATTCATCTACAAATTCAGCTTAGCACAGGATGCCTTAACCCTTCCATTACCACGATCAAAAAGTTCATTCTCCTAACTAGTACCACGCATTTCTTTGTTGGGTAGTCATCAGAATTTGGTATTATATCAAGAATACACCTCTTAAGCTGATAATAGTCTTCATTCTCAATACCTGTTTGACTGACATTTCAATGAAATTGTGGAGAACATTTACATACCGATCACCCCTGGGGGTCAAACGGTTAAGTAACGCGTGGAGATGCACCAATTTGTCGTTAATTAGTGTCTTTATCTGAACAAAATGTACCGATGATCGAGACACTGCTGAGTTTGCGTTTCCTGCATTGCTTGTGCTTGCATTACTAGCTACGTAGTAAAGAGGTACGATCCCTTTTTTAGACCTCTGGAGAAAATGACTTGAATCGACGATAAAGCAAATTTTGAATATGTATAATATTTTGGAAATCGAAGAGGATGAAATCCAACGAGTGACACGCTCCTCTATCACCATAATTATTCATATGATATTCAGTTTCAAACAATAGCAACTAATAGACCTTACTATCACCCAACTAGTGGACTAATGCAAATCCTGTATTTTGATTGGCTACGCTACTAGAGCCCTATTAGTAATAGTCCTCGAGTAGCGAAAAGCCTGACGCTTTCTTTCGTTTAATTCCCAATTAAATATTTCTTTAACTTGCATTTGGTAACTTTATTATTGCCTTTTCTGTCCGACTAGTTGGGTGATACTAAAACAATTAGACCCTTCGCCCTGAAGGGCCACGGGTCTAATTGTTAAATATTGGTATTCTCATTATTAGACTGGAACTAGCTTGCAATGGAGGCTGATGCGGGGAAACCTTTTCAAATGCAAATACTCTGTAATATATTTCCCCGCATTAGCCTCCATTGCAATCTAGTTCCAGTCCAATACTGAGAATGCGAATATGGTCAAATTTTCATTTCGGATATTGCGTTTCTAGCTTCCTTGGTGATTGGACGACTCGATCTTGGTTCATATGCCGTATGATCTTATGAAAACTGATTGTGCAGGTCGTTTCGTAAAATTCAAACAGTTAGGGTTTTGTGGGGTTAAATAAAACAGTCTTTCCGTGAACGCGCATTCGATATGAGACGGTAAAAGTATAATTGGGATACACAGAGGCGTACGCTACAATTGGTAATGGATGTCATCAAGCAGATATCAACACCCATGAAGCGACTACTACGTATTCCCGAAGCACTGATTCTCGAAGTGTCGTTCGCAAGGTTTAGCCATTTAAGAAAAAAATATTCCATGAAAGGGGAAGCAGTTCCTCCGAACGATTCTGGGTAATTATACCGAACATTCTTTCTCAAATATATATAATATTGCAGAGAGCTAAAATTTTCAACAGACCACAGGGAAATCTCGGATAGACAAGAGTCTTTTTTTTTCCCTTTTAGACGCACAGTCTACCACCAGACGAATTCTACTGTTGGCAGGCGTTGGAAAAAACTGGCGTCTATTTGATTCCCGGCCACGTGTTTGACATGAATGGAAATGGCAGCAACTTCTACTTCCGGTAAGAAATACAGTATGTTCCCTTTTAACGCAATGAAAGGTAGTCCCCAGAGGCTGCGATTCTTTTAGTTAGCACAAAGGTTAACGACCTCTGGCTGGTTCTGTACCAGTAATTGCCGAAATCGCGTTTTTGCGCAGTGTAGGATATTTGAAACAATAGTGTTTGCCAGCGGTTACAAAAATGGATCTTCACGACGACTCCGTGTATTTCGGAACAGACCAGAGGTCGCCAACGACTGGGTTGGTGAGAATGACAGAGAAAAAAATTAACGGCTCTGTGTAGGCTCTTCACGCCGTTTACACTCTAAAGCACTTCGTTGCCGTTCTCGTCTTTTCAGCGATGTAAAATGACCATATTTGTGATTTCGTGGAGGGCGTGAGCAAACGATAACAGGAAGCCATGACTAGGAGAGTACAACTTCATTGTATTCGTGGAACGGCCTTTTTACAGACTGCGTTATTTCTAGATTGATTTTCCCGCTAAACCAGGCCTTTCCAGCTAATCTTCCTCAGCTCAGCAGTCTTGCATGAGAAATTATTACCCATGGGATTGAAAATGGTAACTCGAGCTCGTGCAAGCTAAATCGTCTAAAAATAACTTGATCTGTGAAAATGCCGTTACACAGCCTTAGCATAGACCGTATTCATACATGGCGGCTAAAAAATTATTCTTTTGTCTTTGTGCTAATCATCCTCACTAGCCTCACTTTGGAGCAAAAGTTCTATTGAATTTTGTTCGTGCTAACGAGGCTATAGTGAGGATGATTAGCATAAAGACAAAATAATAATTTCTTGGCCGCCACCAATGAATACAGTCTATTGGAGTTACGGGCTCCTGGAGCCCGTTTCTCGAATGTTCCGTAAACTTTTCGGGTACGGAAGGCCGCTTCCAAAACTTCCATTTGCTAGTTTTGATAGGCTGGTTTTTGAACATATTTTCAGGATAACAAAAATCAAAATGATTGTGGAGTTTGATGACTAAAAAGCTCTCCAATTTTTACGAAGTACACGAAATTGTGACACCCGAAATGTTCCGGGTCTTTAGAGAAACGTGCCCCCGACATCAATAAAAAATACTCCTCATTTCCACTCCAAACTTCCACAACATTCTATTGTTAACAGTTTCAAAATAATGGATAGGAGCTTTACAGTTTACATACCGAACAACCCGGAAAGATCGGGAAATGTGAACAATACCAGAAAAGTTATATTCGTCCTTCAATCCGTCGTCGTCGTTCTGTATAAGCTCCCTTTTCAAGGTGCTGACCAAAAGCATCGCTGCCTCTGGTAAAGAAAATGATTCTTACAATAAGCACCCGGAGCATGGTGAGGGGTCTTATCTCATGACGTACGCTTTTTCTCTCATAGGATCACCATTCTTCCTTCGGAATCCAAGTTTATTCCAATGTTTGATCGCCTGCGAAAGTTCCACCAAGAATTTATGGAGCAGTTTAAGGATTAGAACAGCCAGTGCAATCAAAACCCTCTCTCCCGAATAAAAAATTGCTTGCACTCTCCTATTTTTTTCATCTTCCATCAAGTGCAGCCAATTGCTTCCTTCGCTTGTGGTCACTGTTTTGTGGCGTAGCCGTTGCTGAAGAAATCCTTTATTATATACTCAACAAAATGTCGTGATTGGTCAATGGCGAATGCATAAATGGGTTATAAAGTGCAAAACGGAAGTTGCTATAGAAACAAGGCGATGGAGTGATTTTGTTGAGTATAATAAATAAAAAATCGTATGAACTTGCGTGGTCACTCGTGACGTTGCGAAAGTTTTAAATTGCACTCGCTTACAGTTCTACAGCTCGTGCAATTTTGAGAGCTTTCAAACTGACTTCACTCGCGCAATGCACTCGTGTTCATACGATTTCGTATACTTATCGTTTTCACGGTGTGATATGATTATATGTAAGGGTAGTTTACAGTTTGTTCGTTTGCTTGTTTTTTTTTTTTTTTCATTGCAGTAATTTACTTGAAAGCTCAATGTGAGCTTCATACTTTCGTGCTTTCACAAAAAAATATTCTGTTACTTGCACTCTATTTCCGTGACTTTCGAGAGTTTTTCGAAAGTGAAAAAATTGAACTCTGGCAGGTAAATAAAGATAAGTTTCCTGCTAGCTTCAAAAGCTTACACATTCAATCACTTGTAGCAAAAAGTTATTCTTTTTACATTGTATTGGATTTTCATTCCCGAATGTCTAGCTGGCCAATGGGTATTTTCACAGTAAAATCACCATTTTAGTGTGCGAAATGAAGAGTTTGTGTAAAGAATTTCAACACCAAATAACTGTCCAATATTAGAAATCTCAAAAGCTATAAGAAGAGAAAGAAGAGGCTAAACACTGTTCCGTGTAAAGTTGATAGGTAGTGTTGTGCTTGGGCGTTTGCAACCTCCTTTATAGTATTTCATTCATTTTGTTGGTAATTGCATCACGTGACCGCAACATGCCGTAAACCATCAGGCGCTGTGCATGCGCGTCAGCCAAGTGAAGTAGTCCCCCCCCCCCCACCCCTCCACAAAAAAACGGAGGTAGTGGATGTGAACGGTAAATAAAAGCTTAAAGTCGCTTGGATGGTAGACGGTGAACTTTTTAAGCCAAGATGACGGAAGGCATAAACTCCGAGTTGAGCAAGAATACGTAGGTTCAGTATTTCAAGCAACGCTTCAGACTTGAAACCACTTGTACTATCCACACGTGCAAAATTCACCCAAAGTACTTTCGTCTGGATTCAAGCATGTCGAAATATATTCGAGGAGTCCTTCGTTTTTCCCTACTGATTTAAGTACACATTCATGTTCAACCAGCCTACAAGCCACTGAGCGACACCACAAGGCATGCAAGACCCTTTTCGCCGAAGTTTACCAAGCATGTACTGTACCATGACTAGTGACCTTTCATTTTGTATTTTATGAATCTTGTCAGGTTTATCCTGGCGGCATCTATCACAGGATAATGTTCTCCAAGTGTTCTTCTTTCGGTTTTTATCTATGAAGCGGAAAAAAATAACATATCCTTAAACTTCGTTTATTTGTAACCCTGATTATCCACCCGTTTTTCACAACATGAACTCTTCTCTGAATTCACGATAATCGTGAATTCTTAATTTGCTTTTAAGTCACTATTATCGTTAAGTTTAGGACATTGCGTCCTGTGGTAGCCGAGAAAATAAGGTAATTACAAAATCATATCCGTGGATTGGATTTGAACCCGGAGTTTCTACTCTATATAGGAAGCGCTTCAATCCGCTTCACCACTGAAGATCAAGACATCGCACTAAAAAAACTGAAGAATAATTACGCCTCAGCCAGATTAATAATTTAGGCCTAAACTTTGTCGTGAACTTTGGCAACCGACCTTTGCAGTGTTTAATACTGTTTGTTGCTGAAAGATAATACAGCATTATCAAATAGTGCAGCTAGCATTGTGGTGGTCAAGTGGTTAGGTGAGGAGTCAGTTCGAGTCCTATGTCCATACACTTGGGTCCTCTTTTAAAAAATATATGACCATTTCCCATAATCTATATCAAGCTTTCAGTCTCCTGAATTAACGCGATAATAGTGAATTCAAAGCAAATGAAGAATTCACGACAATAGTGAATTCAAGGTGGCTTAGTTTACCCTGCTCCTGAGGACTGGTACCAACTGCTGAAGGTTCACGAAGAGGCCAACAGTGACTGCAGCAGTGTTGACAAGCGGACCGTCGGCGAAAGTATCGAAAATGGCGTCCAAAGCTTCGCATATCACCCATAAGCTGTATTGACCGATAACAATGTCACGGAAAATTGTACCCAGACACTGAAAGAAAAACAAAGAAAGCCTAATAATTGGGATCAACTCTCCTCAAAACAACAACAAAATTCAACCTTCCAAATCATTCAAGCCAACACATGGTGATCAGCAGCCTTTCCCTCCACCAGGACAACACGGAAAGCCGAAAAAATGTCGAACAAAGATTCATTTTTCAATTGGCCCCCTCACTCCCCAGGGAATTAAAGAACTCTTTTCTTTTAACTAATTAATTTTGTTATCCACATCTCCACCAATAGCATAGCTCCATCTTTCACGATATAAACGACCACTACCACTACCACTACCACCACCACCACCACCACCACCACCACCACCACTCCTACTGCTACTGCATCCTACTGCTACTGCATGCTACTGCTACTGCTACTGCTACTTCTACTGCTGCTACTGCTACTGCTACTGCTACTGCTACTGCATGCTACTGCTACTGCTACTGCTACTTCTACTGCTGCTACTGCTACTGCTACTGCTACTGCTACTGCTACTGCTACTGCTACTGCTACTGCTACTGCTACTGCTACTGCTACTACTACTACTACTACTACTACTGCTGCTGCTGCTACTACTCGTAACCAAGGTATACTACATGTTCACAATTCCTTTTTTAGAGCCAGATCCTTAAACTCCTGGTATGAGTTGTGTATAAAGGAGTCTGAAGTCCAAATTGGCGTCCTTCCTCGGGAGCGTTTGCCTTCAATTCTCCTCTCAGTTACAAGTATGAAAATACCGCTGTGTCGAATATTATGTGCAGCCCATTTCGTTTTCCTCCTGTATAAAGACTTCATAAGCTTTCTTTCCTCATCAACCTGCTTCAGGACTTCTTTATCAGCGATTGTCCGTCCACTTTATTTTCAAGATACGTCTCCAGTGCCACAACTCAAATGATTTTATTTTGTTGATATAATGTCCACGCCTCAGAAGCGTACAACAGCACACTCCATACAACTGTCTTCACTAACCGTTTCTTAAAAGAAAGGCTTTGCAATATTCTTTGTGAAAAGCTCCTTCCTTTCCGCGAATGCATTCTTTGCCATTCCAATTATTACACAAAGCCGCTAAAACAACTCATAATCCCTAATTCGCTCTAACGAAGGGCTCTCTTGAAACGTCAGCTTTAAAATTCCAGTACTGTGGTCAATCTACTCAGTTGATAAACCCATTTCTTATCAAAACAACACGCGATTTTCGTTAGAATCGCATACCTAAAGGGATTCTCGCCATCTGGCCCCAGTTGTTTGAAGGGTGGATAGCCGCTATCCACTGGATAACTCAATTAGTTTTGCTGGTGTTTATCCGCTGGATAGTGATTTACCCGGTGGACAGCGTTATCCACCTTTTGAACAACCGAGGCCTGGTTGGCTTTCAAGACGAGGTATTCAGTGTGGAATTGCGACTTTAAAACGAGGCTGACCGATATTGAACCGTTGCAACGGAAGCAAAAGTTGGAAGCAACTATGTTTTCATAGCAATTTTTCCGTTTACAATGCAAAAAGACCTAGCGGAGGTGAGGGAGCTCCTGACAGTCGAGACACCTCTTTGGAATGGCTTTTTTTAGCGTGCATTGAATATTGCAACATCCGTCGGAAGGTAAATTTACTGGCTTCATCTTTGAAACAGCTAGGCGTTTCTGGGAAAACTTCACCACCTGACTCGTGAATTGCACGCTAAATTTCACTTGAAAAACCGATATCGCACTCATCGCGATATCCGGCGGTTTTTCGCGTGAAATTTAACGTGCAATTCACTAGTCAGGTGGTGAGTTTTCCTATAGAACCAAAGAAATGCAAGCAAGTGACTTGGCAGATACGGTGACTAGACTAAGATTCGCTTTCAGGGAACCCACAATTGTACCTTAATTAAGCCTCCTTAAATTTCCTATTTGGATAAAATAAGGACGCAAACCTTGAGAATTTCCAGTGTGTTGTCTCTCTTTGCCGCCATCTTGCCGATGTATCCCAGAATACTTATCAGCTTCACTTTAATAGCGTCACATGTTGTATCAGCGGTGACTCGGCACAATGTGGTCACGTGTTCAAATGTTATACACTTCGAGAAAGAAAAGAAAAAAAGTCTAACCTCTAATTTTGAAATAATCTTATAGCTGTCAATGTCGATCAACAGAATGTATGGAGAGAATGCCTAAAGAACGAGGGATCTCACATTTGGGAATTAGCGACATGTCTGGAGCGTGCAACTTCCATACAGCGTCTGTGAAACGGCGTTTTCACAAGTAGGTTTATTTTTAGACTAGCCCTTCCCGCGAATTAGGTCAAAAAACAAAGGCAGTTCCGGTTCGGTGACCCTATGACGTCAGCTTAATTTCTTGTAATTGGTCATCGGGCTCCTGTGGGAGTCTCATTAGCGGGAAATTCAATCTAAAAATAACCTTACTTGTGAAAACGCCGTTGCACGAAAATAGGTAAGTTGCACGCTCCGGGTGATGGGCTCCTGACATGTTACATTTCGTGCTCAATTTCCCTGCCTTTACATGACTCCCAATCTTTCTCTGCAGCCAATTTATAAACTTTCACAAATTAAAGTTAACGTGACAACCATGACCTCTGCGAGGGATATGCATTTGAGCCAAGGCTATTGTCTGTTGTCTGTTACTCAGGGCAACCTTGTCTCACATGAAAGACACACCATTTATTATCCCATCACATTCTAGGCGCCTCCTGCTTATGGACCAGTATGTCTAGTCCGACCTTTGTTACCATGTCATTCCAGTTCTGTCTTAATTGCGAAAACACTTAAGCTCAGAAGTACCTACACTGAAATTCCCTCCCTTCCCTCCCTCTTTTCATACCTGGTGCCTCATTAGCATGTCCCAGGTCATGTCATGGGGAATCACTTAGTTGTAAACTATCTGCGGATTTGTTACAGTTAACGAGCTATTTTAACATGGACTCAAGTAGTGTTTGCATGTCAATGACACTCTTTTCTTATATGAAGGGTTAAATTCACCTTTGCGCTGGGTAAAAAATACTGATCTAGTCACTATTGTGAAATAAAATAAAGGTGAGGATGAAGTGTTCCCATGCGGATCACCCCATAGACTCACCGTACTAGGGTTGCGTGGCTTCTGATCGAGCACGGTTACCATAGAAACCAGGGGGCGCAACCCTAGATAGGATATGGACCTCTCATGTGAAGGATTGTAACCCTCTGGAGAGGATTGTGGCCTTGGGGATTGTAACCCCTTGGCGAGGATTGTCATGGCCTTGTCATGGCCTTGGGGATTGTAAACCCTTGGAGAGGATCCCGACCTCTCTGTGGCGGGCAACTTAATTAACCAGCCTTTTCATGACCTGCTAATGGAGTGCTTCATCTCCTACCCCATTACCCCACAAACTGTTGTCTCTTACACTTGTTGTCATGGGTTGGGGACATTAATTC
>NC_090869.1:32397320-32444820 GCF_036669935.1 Montipora foliosa
TATCTGGAGGTGCGCAGAACGTATGCGCAATAACAATAGTAGGCACATCCTCAAGGCTTGCAAACACTTGGCGGAAAATCTTTGGGAAGACCAGTACGGCTGTATTTTCTTGGAAATGTTTGGGTAAAGCGTAAGTGCGTGTTTATATCCATCTTCGACCACAGAAGCCTGGAAATCAGTCGAGAGAACACCAACCATTAGCATGGACGACGGCGAAGCTGTTGTGTGGCCCAGTGGTTAGGGCGCTAGTTGAGATTCAGAGATCCTGGGTTCAAGACCCGCTCTGACCACTCGTTGAATTTGTTCCCGGTAGTCCTTGGTTGAACTTGTAAATAGCCAACTGGTTTGCCTCCGGCCAGTTGGGATTCTCAACAGTTGTTGTTATTGTGTTTCATTGGCCCTGAAAAGCCCCTATGGGGAGCGGTCAATTAAGTATGTACTGTAAGCCACCGAAAATTCGGTTAATAAGTGAATAAAACCGAGCTGCACGCGCTGCACGCATTTGAACGCATTCCCTCCCGTCCCGTGAAACATTTTCTCTTTTCAGGTTCTAACGTTATAAATGTGCTTAGCTTCAGAAATGGTTCAGAAAGGAAACAAATCACTGTGGTTTCTTACGATTGAAGTAGTTTCTCTCCGCCTTCGTTGTCTCTCAATGCCTCGTAAATACCAGCGTCACCAAAGAGACTTTTGCTTAGGACCTGCAAAAAAGGAAAACTTGGTATTAAAGTAAACTTCACCGAACCCCTAAAATCCCAAAGGCGGCTGCTAGAAAATCCAACAATGAAAACAACGAGCTTCTTTTAGGTAGCTCACTAAAATGCTTCAATTATTCAAACACCAAAGCCAAATCACTTTGTGACTCATATAAGATATTTCTCTGCTTTTATTTGGCTCTGATTTCTCGCATAACTCAAGCAAAGCGACAAAACGTCACTCCTTCTCCAAAATGGCAGCAACGGATCTGAATGAGTTAAAATTGAACTGAATGAAAAACTGATAGAAAATAGAGCAGAAATAGAATGACCACCTTTACTTTAGTAACCCTGCAAAAGTTTCAGGGTATTAGGTGTTATATCAGCTGAGAAAATGTAAGTTGAAATTTGACACATTTACAGAGGTTTGTACTCCGAATCATACAAACGTCTGCAAATTTTTCATTTTTCAACTTACATTTTCTCAGCTGATATTACACCTGACATGCCGAAACTTTGCAGGGTTACGAAAGTACAGGTGCTCTTTCTATTTCTGGTATTAGATTTTAATTTTAACTTACTCGAATTTTCGGTCGCCATTTTGGAAAAGGGTATATTGCATATCTTCCACTAATAATTAATGACAACCTATCCTAGAACGGAAGACGTCAAGAAAAAGAAGGCTTTCCTTACAAGGGACTGGCATCTTGCTACACTTGTTTATTCTACTATATATGCTAAACTCACTACAAGTAAATAATCAATGTGTACTACGATATCCTATTTGAATATAATTATTGTAAACTGCAGGGCCATAGAGGTTTTGCACGGCAGCCATGTTGCATGGCAGGAACAATAGATTCTCTTTCCTATGGTAACAAATGTTCTTTCTAATGCAAAACATTTTCATTGTTCCTGCCATGCAACATGGCTGCCGTGCAAAACCTCGATACCAGGAAGTCCCCTATCATAAAACGTTTCAAGGGTGATTCGAACTCGATGTAAAATCTTCAAAGTTAACTTTACTTACCCTTTCTGGGACTCGTTGTGTGACAATTGCATTGATCATTTCAGCAGAAAGACTTTCCTGACTCTGAACAACATTGACCAAAAATGGAAATACATTTTTTTAATCTTAAAGGGGCAATGTCATGCTGTTTTAGTCAAACTTCAAAACACTGAAAGACGTCTTTGCATCAATGACGACCAAAAAATAATGCTTTAGTTTTGTTACCAATAACCACTGAAGTGCAGTGAAGCTATTCTTTGTTGTTTGCGGCCAAGGATGGACAGGATGGAAATGGATTAAAACTTCAAAATTCTCTCGAGCTCAAAGCGTTTTCGTTTTCCTTTTCATTGGTTGATAAACTGGCGCGAGATTTTTAAACCAATCACCAAGCGTAGCAATTGCAATCGAGTAATTACTTTCGACATTCATTTCAAAACTGCTCCAAGTCGACTGAGAGTATTGCAACTCCTCCCCGGACGGGATGCTAATCCATCGCAGGGTTACCCCCAGCATTATGTCGCTGGCATCCATTCATACTATGGGTGAAGAAAGACAGTTGTGGGAGGCAACAATACGGTGACTGAGGTAGGTCTCGAACCAGCGACCCTAAGGGCGGGAGTACGGGGCACTAACCATTACACCGACTTAAAATTAACGTAAAATGGCAGGAGGTGAAATTGTGGGGTCGCCTTAGCCGCCGACTAGAAGCCGCCTCACCATGTTGACATCAAGAAGAGCTTCTTCCTCAACTTCATCATCCACCGAGTCTCCACTGCTGCAATCTTCCCACTCATCATCATCTTTTAAGTCTGAAGCGAGTAAAGAGGAAAATGACATTTTAGCAGATAAATTGCCCCTTTATCTCCACTAATTCCTTGAGTCAATCCTTTCTTTCCCTTTCCCTTGACGCTGAGATAGCTTTGTTTTGATAGGTTTTTAAAACAGTGGGCGTGAGAGGCGTTCTAAAAATAAATCAACTCGGGAAAGGATTGACCTCCCCTTGATAATCTCCTGGTTCTATGGAAATTAATTGCCGACAGACTCACGGTGCATCTCCAACGAAACCAAGTTCCCGAGTCACTTCAGCCTCATTTTCAAAGCGAGGCCAATGCACAAGTTTAGTAGTACATTTCCTTGATTGAAACGGAAATAAATTGCAAAAGAAAAATCTCTCAGGTAAACTGCGAATGATGATGTTGAAAAAGGCCCTTTATATCTTGCTCGCATTCGTTTTTCCGAGCTATTAACCCTTTTCCTCCTAAAACGGCCACTTCTACAATCTTGGACAAAATAGATGGGAAATTGGTACCTCCCCCCCCCCCCCCCCCCATCCCTCCCAAATGAAGGATGGGAAAATGGCGCGTTTCGGCTTTCGCGCGGCTTCATCCTTGAATTTTTATTTTTATTTATTTATTTTTTTTTTTTTGGGGGGGGGGGGGGGGGGTTTTCCTGTTCCATTTTATTCTGTCCAAGATTGTCTGAGATCTTCGACTGCCATTACTCACAGCGTCATGTATAGCAATCATGACAATAAATCTGTGCTCAAACGCTTCAAAGCTCAGTGCTTTCAAAGCAAACCTGGTCATTTATCAGTGAACTCACACAAAACAGAAGAATTGTGCTTATTTGATTAATATAAAATGAATAAAAAATTCAATTATCGTAAGCCTGTATGAAGTGCAGGATGCAGTGTTAACTGAGAGTTCTGCTGCGTGGAAGACGAAAAAAAAAGAACAAGCTTATGCCTTACTACATCGTAATTATTTTAATACGCTTAAACGCGGAACGCTACAAAACATATATAGAAAATGCATCGGCTGGTAAAAAGTTAGTTTTCTGCCAGCGAGACTCGAACCTGCCCAAACACATCAGGTACGCTGCTCTTGCTCACCGATATTGCATGCTAGACCTCTAGGCAAACCATGGAGTGGCTGTTACCTTGGCGTTATTTTAAAGTGTATACCCGTGTATGGGTCCCTTTACATGCAGATCATTGTTAGCGCTATTTTATCTAGACAGATTGTCTTTGTTTTGTTTTTTTTCATTCTTGGAAATCGAACACGATTTATGTTGACAAACATAAGGATTAGCACGATTTACAACAGATTACCGACAGTTTTTATCGGTTTTTCACGACTTCGTCGTGGAAGTAAGAGACAGTGAATTTGTAAATCGTGATTTACCGTTGACAACCATTGCAAACCATCTTAAATCACACAAAAACCTTTTGTAAACCGTCAGTGAAACGTCGAACGTGTCATTTTAACAATCTTCAAGTGCACTATACAGTTGAAAAGTTCTACCTAAAAGTTTCAGTCTTTCATCATTGTTGCATGGTATTTCAGCGAGGTCTTAAAAGCCCACAGTCTAGTGAATCCTGAGAAATGAGAAATAACATTAATGGTCCTTTTTTTGTCGCAGAACTCTTTATATGATTTGCGAGTAATGCCATGTTCAAGAGCGCGTTTGTCTAACCTCGTGGACACGATGTGCAAAATGTTCTCTTAGGGTATAGCAAGTCTGGACGTCCGTCAGTGCCGCGTGTGACTGGGTCACAGACCAGTGTTTTCAAGCGATAAATGTGTTAATAGATGACTCTCTAATAGACCAATTTCGATATATTAAAATTCAGACCGAAACAAAAGGCACCATCTCGAGGCTCTGGGGAATAAATATAAGGATTTGTATGAGTTTATTCCCCAGAGCCTCGAGATGATGCCTTTTGTTTCGGTCTGAATTTTAATATATCGAAATTGGTCTATTAAGAGTGACCTCTATTTCGTGACGTTGACAGCTTCCATACAACATTGGACAAAATAGATCCAATTTGTAAAGCTTTAAGTAATTTTAACAACATTTTTCTACAAATTGAGATGAAATGTAGACAACAACACTGTTGGTTCCGTTATACAGTGTCCTGATATTTATTATGATATAGACAGTCTGAGTGTTCTACTGGAAGATACACCACTCGTAAAATTCATACGAAACTTCATCCGGGACCCGAGTGGTGTATTTTCTATATATCCTCACTAGTCAGGATATTGCTCACGTCATTTCCCGCCTTTGCATGGTTGTTTGTGCAAACAGTCAGTGAAAAATGGCGAGCGATAGATTCGTGAAATTCTCTAAAGCTGACGTAAAATTCTTCTCTGAGAAACAAGAAAATGCAAACACCAAGAATAAAACTTCATACAACTTAAAATTATTCAAGGAGTTCCTCACAAGTGAAGAAGAAATACGAAAATTGACAAGAATTTGCGATAAAGTTTATGATCGGTGTTAGAAAGAAAAAAGGTGGGTAAAACACTCCTGTCTATAAAATAAAAAGAAAATTACATGTTAGCTCGAAGATATGAATTTTATGTTTTCGTGGCAACAACATCTCACTCGTTCGCTGCGTTCACTGACTCGTGAGATGTATTGTTCTTGCCACACGAACATAAAATTTTCTTCTCGCCACAATGAAAAGGAGATAAACTAAGAATAAAGCCAGGATCTGAGCCAGGATTCGAGCCAGGATTCGTGCCAGGATCCGAGCTAGGATCCGAGCCAGGATCCGAGCCAGGATTCGAGCCAGGATCCGAGCTAGGATCCGAGCCAGGATTCGAGACCTAACCGAGACCTAACCGAGACCTAACCTAACCTAACCGAGACCTACCTTAACCCTAACTAGACCTAACTAGACTAGAACCAACCTAAATAGACCTAACCTAACCGATTCGAGACCTAACCTAACCGAGAGATTCGAGAATAAATAGCGGAGAAAGCTCATCTTAGCTCGAATCCTGGCTGGAATCCTGGCTCGGATCTTAGCTCGAATGCTGGCTCGAAGTTTAGGTATCCTCAATGAAAAGGCCTTGAGCCGTGCGCAAAGGGCGCATAAATTTAAAGTGTCTGTGTATTAATTTTGTAATACGTCAAATAAAAACATGAAATATCGACCACTGTCTGTTTCTTCCATTGGCGATCTTTCGTGTTCATTTATTTTCGTCCCCAAACCTCTCCTCGCTTTCAGCTAGCAAACAAGGAAACATGTGCTTCACTTCTGTTTTCGTCGTTTTCACCGGAATGAATAAGAATTCATTTGCATTTTCATTATAATGCCTCCGAAGAAAGTTCCAAAATTAGATGGTCAAGGACAAAGAAAACTTTCAAGTTTTTTTAACGCCGAGTCCGCTACGATGAATCGCAAAAATGATAACACCGATTCGACTGATAAATACGAAGAAACGAGCACTTTCTCCCCACTTTCAAGGCCTGCAACTGCAAGGATAAACGAAGACAGGAAGTTCCAGCAGGCGTTTTTAACACAGCAACAACTGCCTCCTCCACAGGCTTTCCCAAGTCGGAAATGCTGTCTCGCCCCCAGTCGCACGCGATCGATTATTTTGGGGAAAGAGGGGGCGAAGGGAGTGTCACTCCTTTCGTCCCCGCTTTTCTTAATAATTAACTCAAATATCCCCAAAATAATCGCGAACGAGCGACTGGGGACGAGGCAGCAGCAACATTGTCTTTTAAGAGTGGGACTGTGACAGGTCCCAAACCTGTCAAACATATCAAAATGAAATGAAATGTAAGTAGGTACTCAAACCACAGTAAAAATATTGTATTGCTACCATGACTTGCACTTATTATTTCTGTATTGCCCATCATTCGGCCCACCCCATGACTTCAATGGCCCATAATTACACGAATATGGCCCATAACTTTTGAAAGTCAGGGGCCATAGGCCCATTTATGTATTTTGCATTCCCAATCCCTGCGTGCAATATCCTCCATTTATTGTACAAAGTTACGATACCTTCTTTCCATTCTTTCTTAAGATTTCTTTTTTTCCCCATTATTTGTAATCAATATTTGAATTTCATACGTGATAGAGCAGCACAAATCGACTGATACAAACCGAAAAGTTTTTCGACAAAGTGGAAAGATATTTTCAAATTGGAACGAAGAGTTCACCTTAAACACATGACAGATTTGATAAAAGCGTTTCTCGCATAACACATTCTGAAAGTTTTACCTCTTTGTTCTTCGGTTACGTGTTGCGCAAGTAACCATCATTAAAAATACATTTACATAAAATATGATCTGACACGACTATTACGTAACGAACGCTAGCGTGACCAAAAGAATCGGCACAAACAGCAAAGCTGCAGTCTCGGACAAAATTGCTGTAACACTTTACAATACCTTGCCCTCCCACAGTCTTGTTTTGGCAAATGGGCTCAGAAACTCGCGTTAAAACAACATTGCGAGGGGAGAGTGAACCGCGAAAGCTTCTTTTGCGTTTCGCGAAGCTCTGGTAATCTTGGCTTCGAAAGTATGTTGCTGTTGCGTGACGTTTGGGGCGCAGCAGGATACACGTTGTAGTCACGAGATTTCTCAAAGTGAAAAAAAAAAAGTAGTAACATGGAGGCATTTAAGGCAGCCAAATGCTCTTCGTTTCTAACACTATTTCTTCATTTCGCTACCGTTTTTCTTTCAAGCAATAACTCGTATGCATCGACTATCCGTAACAAAGTTCGGGAACAACTGGTTGATTCGCTAGAAGCCGAAGTTCATGAATACGTACAATATTTTTCTAGACCATCAGTGTCGAGTCCTTTACGGAAGTACGTCGATCAGCCGTGGATATTGTACACTTTGGCGAAAGCAGCAGAACTTGCCATGGAGGACTACGAGGCAAAGTATCAGAAGACCTATCGGCTCCGACACGTAAGCAATTTGAAAGTGCTACGTAATGATGTCAACAATACTACCTTCTGGTTTCATGTTGTGGTATCGGAAGATGAGAAATCTCTCAATGAAGTCTCCTTTAAGGCCGAGATCCCCTCTCGGACGTTCGAAAAGAGGAAGCTCGACTCGAGCGAGTTCAAGTTCGATGAATTCGAGAGTGTCTCAGGGCCTGCTGAAAACAACTGTGACCAGCTAAGCGCTCGTGCCAGTTGTAAATGTGAAAAGCTGGGAAGATGCGACAAGGGTACCGCTAAAATTTCGCCTTGGTTGGCATTCGCCCTGAAAACACAAAGAGAGGTCCAAGTCGACAAACCTTTTGACCAGATTCAAATGGTCTCTGCTCATAATGCTTTCAATGACCGCGCTGATGGTTATGGTATATTGGACGACTGTCCCTGGCCACCACCATACGAGCACATCTGTCTGGATCTGGCCAATCAAGAATTCAGTTTCACTGATCTACTTAACATGGGAGTGCGGGGCCTTGAGATCGATCCCTGGTGGTGTTTTGGAAAAATGTTGATGAGCCACGATCACAGTGTGCCTTACGAGGGATGTGCTCCCTGGGATCGAGAATATGAAGATGGTATCAGAGAAATTGGTGAGTGGGTCCACAAACCAGAAAATACTCATGAGATCATTCGCTTATATTTTGAAGATGGTCCAACCCACACATTTGGCCATGACCTCTTAATTAATGGTCCCATTGCTCAACATCTTGGTGACAGAGTGCTAACTCCAACTGACTCCAAGAAGTATTTTCCAGGGAGGTGGCCAACAGCCAAAGAACTTCGGAAAATTAACAAGACTGTTGTCATCGCAGGATCTGGGGATCAGCATGGCAGTGATTACATTTTTGACATGTACTGGCATGAGATCACAAGGAATGAATTCATGAAGGGCGAGAACTGTTCAGCTATAAACCCAGACAAGCCATCCAGAGTTTACTGTGACAGTACAGAATACCTGTTCTTTTGGGATGGTCCAAAAAAAACAGGCGTTATTCATGACTTCTTCCAGTTTATGAAGTGTGGAGTGACATATCCAGCAGCGGATCAAGTTAATCCGGTTTTGCTAGCCACTGCTGTGTTTACCTGGGCAAAAGGCGAGCCTTCTGAGCAACTTACAAATGAGTCATGCGTGCTTCTAAGTGGACAGACACAAAGATGGTATGTAAGCAAATGTCAGGAAAATCACTTTTTTGCTTGTCAAGCAATGAAAAACCCTCAGGACTGGGTCACTAGTACTGGTACAGGAGTATACGCAGAACCAGCATGTCCTGATGGTTATCAGTTTGCTATCCCTCACAATGGTCTGGAGCATCAGTTGTTAGTGAATGCACTTTGTGGAAGAGATGTGTGGATAAATATCACCCCTTACATTAACTTACTGCAATAACCTGATGCTCATATCAATAAAAACATGATATGTTGTTCATAATAATAATATAATAATAATAATAATTTATAGTAATATAAATAATAATAATAATGATAATAATAATATTATTATTATATTATAATTATTATTATTATTTATTTGTCAGAAATTAGTAATCATTTGATATTAATTTTTGTAAACAAGAATGCAAAACACAATTAGCCAATGAAATTTGTCAAGATTTTGTCAAATATTTTTCTTCGCTCACACTTCTAAACCTACTCGCAGCCATTTTCCTGCTCAACAAAAATAACACAATCTCGTCCCCAGCTTTTTTTGGTCAACGGTTCAATAATTTGCAGCGGGCTGCACTTTTGA
The DNA here is from genome assembly GCF_036669935.1 of Montipora foliosa. Classification (NCBI taxonomy): domain Eukaryota; kingdom Metazoa; phylum Cnidaria; class Anthozoa; order Scleractinia; family Acroporidae; genus Montipora; species Montipora foliosa. The sequence continues at coordinate 32,406,522 of NC_090869.1, forward strand.
TGTCATTTTGATGTCATCGGTTCAATAATCTGCAGGGGGCTGCACTTTTGATGTCATTGATTCAATATGATGAAGTTTCTTTCCAAATTTGGTGAACAGCAGCTGGTTATGGTGAATGATGCATGTGGTTTTAACCAATCAGAAACGGGGAAATATTTTGAACGAATAATAAAGAATATTATTGAATGTGCCTTTGTGTTACCAAAATTAAATGATTTCAAATTTCCTCTCTCTAGAGAATAATTTTACCCAATAGATAATAATTATTATCAACATGGGAACCACTGTTATACACTGTAATCATGCAATAACATTTCATACAACAAAGGGCAAAGCTCTTGAGAATCACCATGAATCTGTACTCTGATTTCCAAAAAATGCCACAATGTCGAACAATAGTCTTTAGATTACAGATATTTTACTTCAATCTATTTACTTTTGATTTTGGTCTATTCCAGTCCATTTACAGAATGTACCTTCTATGATAATTATTTATAATGTTCTTACTTTGATGATAAAAGTAATACAATGTACCTGAGGCTAATGTGCCTGTATTTTTTTCAAATTAAAAGCATTTTGACATAACACAGACTGTACTGATCAGTCTCTGAATGACTTTTGTAGTAAACAGTGTGCTGTACACCTTTCCTGGACCAAATAAATAACTGGTCTTTTGCCACCACGAATAATCCTTTGAATCAAACCCTGCATGCTTTATCAATCACCAATAAAATAACTGATAAATACACATTTCTTCAGCTAAACCCCAGTAATTGGAAGGCTGCAGAATTCTATCCCCCAATAACTATTCAGTGGATAACAATATTCAACAGGGCTGTCATTAAGTTTTGAAGCAGGTGTAACTACATGGCCAAAGGGCATGAAAAGGAGGGCATAAAGGGCCTGAGCCCCTAGGGGTCTGGGGGCATGCTCCCCCAGAAAAGTCTTAAAATTAAAACCTTGGAAATGCCTTTTTCAGCACTCGACCTGAGCTGCAAATTGTATATTAATTTTTCTCAATCAAAAAGTGATGAAAAGAAAACAAGGCAAAAAGATAAACTTCACAATGAATGAAGATATTTTACTAACCATGTGGAAATGGTCATGCATCACAGAACCGAAAAAACTGGTCAGCGGAATCCCACTTATATCAAGTACCGTGCATTGATAATGATTTTGTTGATGAAAATGGCATCCGAATCCAACAACAATCGATTGGGGGCATTCTCCAAAGGTCTTTTACGGAAATGTTTGGATTTTTACCAAAAACACGTCAATTATATTTTCTTTAGTAGGTAGATGTTTCTAAATAAATTTCAATATATTTTGCTTCATGAATATTCATTCTGCAGCAACCATCACCCGTAACATTGACTAAGCTCAGCCGTAACAGGGGTTATGGGTTATGGCCCCTAATGACAGCCCTGTATGATTAACAACAGTGGATAGCTTCAAAGGTGCAATCTGTTTGGCTACTCAAAATCTGAACATACTTTGCTATTCACCTCCAATCAACATGCGAGGGATTTGTGCCAGGAAATATTGTAATCGTTGCAGGAATAAATAAGTTAAAATCACCTTTTTGTGCTATAATAAGTTCTCACTGTTTTAGTATACACAAGTGTACTAAAACAACTATAAGTTTTGATGTCACTTATCCTTTCTAAGGGATAGCATTGTCCACACATTGAACAACTCAAGCCAGGGATGTATGAGTCATCTGTATAGTAATACTTTCAACAGAAATAAATGAAGCTTACCATCTGGACAGCACATGTTTGACAGAATTTCCAAAGCGAGTTGTTGGGTATTCAAGAGCATATGCACATCTTCATTCTGGAGAGGTAACAAAAACTTTCAGAAATACGAAATGACTCAGAAATGAAGGGCCCACTGACCAAAAACACTCAATATAAAAAATTTTGGTCTGCTTACCGCCTACTTTGCTAAAATTGGAATCTATTTGTTAAACTGAAGGCTAAGAATTTTGTGGAAACTGTTTTAACGTCAAAAGTTTCCTGTACTCCAGAGTTAGCTTAATGACGCATTCAAATTCTGAGCCCTGGGCTTTGTCCTCTAATTTCAAGAAATAACCTACGGAAAAACACCATTGACTTGGGCCCAGTTGTTCAAAAGCTGATTAACAATAAGCTACAATTAAAATACCAACTAAGGGTGAACTTTGCCTTTTAAAAAAACATTTAACCATTCTAATAAACCTATTGTCTCCTGGCGTGAGACTTAACAGATTTTACTCGTCTAACACCAGACGACTTTTCTCGTCAACTGTGGATGTCCTTAGGGTTCCTGAAGAATCAATGGGTTTTTCAGTAAAAAAACTATGTCCCCTCCATTAACCCGCAAGGAGGCGCGGTAGGCTCATGGTTAGTGTGCTTGACTCCAGATCAAGTGGTCTGGTATCAGGTTCTGGCCGGGGACATTGTGTTGTGTTCTTGGGCAAGACACTTTACTCCCATGGTGCCTCTATCCACCCAGGTATATAAATGGGTACCGGCGAAATGCTGAAGGTAACCCTGCGATGGACTGGCATCCCATCCAAAGGGAAAGAAAAAATTTAAAATACTCCTAGTAGCTTCATGCCACAGAAACCGGAATAAGCTCCCGACTGGCTATGAAGGGCCACTTAGCTCGTAAACAGACTTTTTTTAACTACCATTAACCCATTGACTCCTGGGAGTGAGACTTGACAGATTTTACTCTGTCTAACGCCAGACGATTTTAATCGTCAACAGGGGGCATCCTGTGGCGCCTGTGGAGTCAATGGGTCAATGCAGATGTAACTAAAGTAAGAAATAAAGGAAAAAATTTGAAAAAGACTGTAAACCATAAGATGTGAAATAATAATATTATATTGCCCCTTCATTTCCAAAAGCAAGGTACAGCTGTGGCCCCAAGTTGGCAACCATCACTTTGCTGTGAAACCAAAAAATCTAGTCACTCTTTCAACGCATAGGTCACAATTTCAAGCCATGCATCAGTTGGTGAACTTTGAGTAGCAACTCAGCTCAAGTAATTATTGCCGTAGTAATGGCATCTGTAAACTCTGGTGAGGGTTGTAGTTATTTTAGTTTTTCTTATTATTTTTTCCACCACATCTTATGAGATTGACAGTAAGTGCAACTTAAACTTTTTGTCCAGGGACAAATTGCACAACTGAAATTAACAGAAGACATCTTCATTTTTGTCCAAGGCCCTTTCAAAAATATCAAAAATACTATGCAGTACATGTACCTTTGTAGGTTCTGGCAACAGCTTGCTGATGACATCAAAACAGTTGACACCAAGTACTTGAGCCAAGACTTTAACAACTGCTTGAACAAGCTCGTTAAAGCTACAAACAGGAATGGCATACCGGATGTTGTACAATACACCTGCCAAATAATAGTAAGCTAAACTGATGCAACAAGATTTTCTGCCTGAATCTCAAAACTGTGAACCCTACTACGCGTCACAATTTGAAAGTAGCCTGATCACTGACTGTTTGGTGTTTTGTCACAGCAGGGGCGATGTACACTGTAAGTGGGAAGAAGGAGAGAGGCAGATCAACTGCAAACTTAAGACAGGAGAACATTTCCCAGAGCAGGACTCATGCACTGGATCCTAACCACTTGGCCACCCTGCCATTTTAAACTCAGGGTCACACGTTAATAGCATACATTTGAGAGCAACAAAAGTAATACCTGCAGTCAAAACTTTCAGCATTAGCATGTCACTTGTTGAGCCATCAGCCATTAGTGACTTCTCGAGAATTTTCATCAAATCACTGGATCCACACAGAAGCTGAGCCGCAGCTTGATTGTTTTCAGTTACAGTGTGAAGACACTGTGCTAGGAAAAACAGCATCAAATGTATTGCAGAGATCAGTAACAAGACTTTAATTTTTTTTTTCAAAGGTAATTTCATTTCATGTGTGCATACAGTGTCACAGGAAAAGGACTCAGGTTGAACTTGTTCTTTGTTTAACTACTTTTAACCTTAATGTGGGACAGGTTCAATTTTGTCAGTGTAACCAGGGTAAGGCAGGTTAAACCCAAGACCTAATTCACTGTCTAATATTATCGTAAATTTCTTCTAACTGTAGTCACAACATTTTATTATATCATGGTACGGTAACTAATTACCGGCAGAAAGATAATAACCTCGCTATTTATGTAACTGTAAACAATGGGAGACAACTTAGCTCGAGCAACATTCATTAGAAGTTTCCAAAAGTTACTATTTACAGCGTGCTATTACAATAAACTCTATTTTTAAACTTACGAGTCACAGATTATTTTGAAATTGATGAGTCACAGTTCTAGAAAGTTCTTGAAACAACACATTGTGTGACATTGAACTTTCCAGAATATTCCAATCCTTGTAATAATCAACACACTTTTCTTCTGAGAGATACAATCATGCATAATTATTTTATTATATTAACACCAGTGAATTAGCAAGAGAGCTTTCGCACGAAAACATGATATCTTGACATGTGAAGATGACATGTTATTTTCAAACGTGAAAAGGTCACTGTTGCTATGGTAACATATGAAAATCCCGCCTTTCTATGCCTCTCGTGAAACGATGTAGTATCTCCGCGCAGCCATGTAATATCCTCTTTATATTAGAACACTGTAAACTTGATTTGACGTATGCCTGAGGTATTACAATTTAAACTCTCCTGAAATGGCATTGAAGTACTGCAAGTACAGCACCGTGTGTAGTCAAGAACAAAAGCTTACAAGATAAGGGGAGATGATACAGACCTGAACCAGAGGGATCATGTCTGAAAGACTGGACTGCAGGACCATCATAATACTATACACCACCACAAAGACAAAAATGCCCTTAATTCCTGGTGTTGGATGTGCAGGTTATGCAGAAAGTGCCCAAAGGGTGCTCCTGATATGTTGCCGGTTGCACGAACCTAACAACAACTCAACAACTCAACAACTCAACTCTCAAGGTGCTCATAATACATTGGGTTACTGATAGACCTGAAGTTGATTGATGAAGAACCACCCTTGTTTGTTTTTAATGAGAAGAAAAACAGAATATCTGGGAGAAAACCTCTTGGAGCATAGTAAGGAGCCACCAAACTCAGCCAAAATGAAATTGAGCAAAATGAAACAATGAAAGAGGGCCACATTAATGAACGTCGAGTGCTCTCACTACTGTGAGAGCCCTGCTCCCACTAGTATTAAGAAGTCAATTTCAGGAATTAAAGAAAAATGGTGAATAAAGTCTGTTCAATCTAGGTCCTATAAATACATCTGCCAAAAACTAAGTCAAAAACACAGTTATAATAACATTTATGACGGACTGCTGAAGGAAAGAAGATTATTAATAAACTCTTACACAAGACCATGGTGCACACACTAAATGTTTAGAAAAGGACAAGTTTGATAAAAACTGCTGACAAAATGAGTGAAATCAATTCAAAGGTTCCTGTGCAATCATTTAAATCAAGGCTTCAGTAATTATTCATGAAATCCCAAACCTCAAATTTACAGTATTGGTGCATCCACATGTACGTGTACTTTGAACATTAGACTGCTTTTTTGTTATACCATCTCAAGCAATGACAAAAAAGTGCTATTTGACAGTGACATGAAGTTTCATTTGTGATGCCTATACTTGTCTTTATGATGGTCATGGACATCATTGGGCATAAAGGCATCATAAATTATATATGTACAGTTGCAGTGCGGCAAGGAGAGCTATAGGTACTAACCAAATGAATTATTTACATCACAGTTCCTCCCACAGGAGGGGAGGTATGGACACAAAAAAAGAAATTTAAACCATTGACTCCTAGCAAGTGAGACTTGAAAGATTTTACTCTGCTGGACGCTTTTACACATCAACTGGCGGCATCCTAGGTAGGCCATCTGAGGAGTGAATGGGTCAACCTCCTCTTCATAAAAAAATACTCCAGTTTCAATTTGTTTCTGCAAACTTGTCTTGAAAGGGATTGCATGATAGACCTGTAAATATTTTTTTATTATTGGACACACAGAATACCACCAACATTAAGCTGGCAGTCATAAGCAGCCAGATGCTTAAATTAAACTTAAAGCCTTACCAGCAGGAATAGACACAGTTATTGGATATATATCTGTCTCAAGACTTGACACAAGACAAGGAAGAAGACATTGCTTGTTGAAGATATCCACTGCTACACTACAGCTTTCACTACCAAGGGAACAAAAAGTACTCAATTAATTTTGGGCTATTCTTATTTCCTAAAATTAATTATCTCTCAGAGCCCATATATTACCTTGCTAAATAAATTTTATCTTTTCTTTATTTTGGTGTGGCATAAAATAATCATAATTATAATAAATGGTAATAATGATAATAACAATAATAAATAATAATAATAATTATTATTATTATTATTATTATTATTATTATTATTATTATAACAGCAACAATATTCATTTAAAAAAAGGATCAAATTCTACAAGATCAATAGTCACTACGTCCCCTAACTCACCACAGATTCCACAGTAAACTCACAGCTTGTATTGCCAAACTTGTTGATTGTCTTTGAAACTTTGAATTTCCAGTGCTCTCATTCATGGCACCCAAAGCATCAAGGGACTGAATTTAAAAATGACTTAATTATTTGTAATTATAATTATGAATAATTATCTATTCATATAAATTAATTATCAGATGAATAATTAAATAATTTTTGTAACAGAACAAATGACTAATTATGCCTAACTGCTGCTGTGAATTTGTTCATTTCAAACAACTGGACAATGTAATAACAAATGAATAACTCAGAAATTAAAGTGAAGTAAAGAGCTTTCATCAATACACTGCGATCTTTACCACCCTTATTCAACTTCCTGAAACCAATAGAGAAGAAAGACAGGGAAAACTGATTGAAAGCAGTCTGTGTGCCTATCAGGCCTTCTGATAGGGTGCGATTAAAAAATGCAAATTATGCGATTTTTTCAGGGCAGATTGTGCGATTAGAAAGGCCAATTATGCGATAAATAATGTAAATTATGCGATTTTTTTCTCAGCAATTTTAAGCTTGTTTTATACGGTTTCAGGTTAAGGAAAACACTTTTCTGCTGCCCTAAAGACATTTTCAACACAAAGGAACAGTAATTATGTATCTCGATTGACATTAGTTGGGATAAATAAAAGTTGAAAAGTTGAAAGGATACAGCTAACATGCCAAATGAATGACCAAGGTGCTCGTCAACCACGAACTTCCGAAGATGGTCAATCACAATAAGGCCATACCCCCATTTATACGAGAGAAAATAAGCCGCGGCTTTCTCTGGCCGTGGCTTACAGAAGACTCGAATGTTCACCCCGTATAAATGGTACAAAATCTACGTTCACGTCTTTTTCAAGCCGCGGCTTATATTGACCTGGGAATATATATTGGTATAAATAGTTCGTTTTGCGTATTTTGTACACCGTGGCCAGAGTAAGCCACGGCTTATTTTCTCTCGTATAAAAGGCCCTAATATTGCACGACGAGAAAAACATCAGTCCATCGTCCACGTGGAGCGTACCTGTGAGGTACTTTCTTGCTCGATTGTGAGCTGTCAGATCGGGCGGAATGTGGGAACTTCCTTCTTCGTCGAAGAAAAAGCGAGCGTTTTCACAACAAACTTATCCATGAGTAAGTTTTTATCAGTTTTCAACGAAAGAAACTACATTTTGCCGAAAAACTTACAACTTCGCTTATTTTTCACAAATCTCTTCTATAAGAGAAGGCAACTGTGTCATTTCAGTGGTGTGTATATAAGGTTATATATTCGCTCTGACGAAGGGCTAACGCTCGAAACGTCAGCTTTTAGAATCTCTGTACGGTGGCCAATTTACATTATCAACTCCGTTGATAAAACCAAATTTTTGTATACTACTTCCCCACCGACGCAGCACCACAGTTTCTTTAGAAACTACCCCTTCATTCGTGTGTATATAAGGGCGTGTTTGTGTTGCACCAATAGAAGGAGACTCGTACCAGGTCCCCGACATGAAAAATAGGGCCTTGAACTTCGAATGTTTACGAAATCGGAGGTGACAAAGGTTTTTCGCCTTTTTCCAAGATAAATCATCTTAAAAATGGCGTATTTATGAAGGAATTTCTAAGAAACGTCTTGATTTATGTTTCGTTTTATGAATCTTGTGCGTCCTTTTGTGAATTACGCGATTTTTCGTGAATTGTGCGATCGGATGCGATTTGAGGTCGATTGTGCGAAATCGCACCATCGCGTAATATCAGAAGGCCTGGCCTATGAATTGAACAAATGGATTTGCGAATAACCTGTGTGCAAGGTGACTCCTTTTTTCTAATTCAGGATGTAAATTTTCAACCAAAAAGAACTTCTGCAAAGAACTGTTTTAAATTACTCCTTGGCCCCAGGTGGGAGTGTTTAAAAATATTTTACTCTGTCTGACGCAAGACAATTTTACTCATTAACAGTGGGCACCCTAGGGCATTTGAGATGACAATGGGTTAAGTTGTACAAATTGTAGTCTGAAAAAGTAAAAATAATATATTCATCTTAAAAAATATGTTATTCATCTTATGAATAATTCAGTCATTGCCTGGTTTCCTTTGTGTGCAAGTACATTTTTTACTGACAACTTGCCCACACTGGACACAAATCACTTATCCCAGTTATACAGTGTAATACATGCATTTACAGTCATTATTGTTTAATAGATAAGTGCATTGATTCTTTTGTGCATATACTGACCTGTCTCACGAATGTTGAAAGTGGAGTCATGATATCCTGCTCAACCATTTTTTCACAAGCTTCTGGACCACCTCCAATACTTAAATTCCTGCAACCAAAAAAAAACAACAACAATACAATTTTTTTTCAATAGAATTCCCATTGAGCTGTCAAACCATCCCTGGCCAATAACATCAACCCTGTTAAAACACAACAGAAAGCAAACTTCCCTGTAAGGTAAAGTTATATAATTATATTTGAAGTGCTGGTTATAGACACAAGGGAGCAGCAATTATTGCATTTATCTACACAATTCAAGTACTTGACCTCATAAACATCTAACAATTTAGGTGGCTAAATGGAATTCAATTAAAATAATTGTCCTAATAAGTGCAAGTTCACTTTTCACTCTCATTTGCTCATTTCATTCTCCACCAAAAACTGCACAAAGTTGGGTGCTGACATAATACGATAAAAAGAAAACTGTCTGATGGGTTTTTTTTTTAAATTCCACTACCTCAAAGCTCCAGCAGCACCTTCCTGGATGCCCCTGTCATCATCAATCAGAAGTGGACCCAGTCGCCGCACAAGATCTTGTTTAAGGAGAGTTGGTATGGCTCCTTGATCAAACACCAGATTGGCCAGACCAGCACAAGCACACTCCCGCTCAGATGCAATGGTACTTGTCAACTAAACAAGAAAGGAGTTACTAAAAGCATGCCCTTCCAAATACTTTACTTTATTTAATAACGCATTGACTCCTGAGAGTGAGACTGAACAGATTTTACTTTGTCTAACGCAAGACAATTAATGGGGCATCCTACAGTGCCTGAGGAGTGAATGGGTTAAGTTCTACAACTTAGTTTTCTTTACATATTCCACCATTTCATTTAACCATGTGATTACAAAGACAAATTTTGGACCAAAATAGTGAAATCCTGCCTTACACAGGTGAGACTGGGTACCTTCTTAGAATAGTACCCCATGGAAGGCACTTTGCAGAGCTACAATGGAGGAATCTGACATCATGTTGACTGCCTGTCATCAGCTTTTCACAGTGCAGACCTGTGTACACTGTACGTAGTAAAAACTACTGCATACAGTCAATGTGGACCTGCCTTACAAAGTAAAAGCCAAGCTTTTGATAAAGTTACTTAAAGCTTGCTTAGCACTAATTCTAGGTTATGGTTACGGCAGACCTTCACGGGCAAAATTTTTGCACTTTTTTCTCTTATCAGTCTCATAGTAATCAAAAATAATTTAACTACATTTTCTTTAAAAAAATTCTAAGAAATGAAATCAAATTAAAACAAGTTATTAATGAAAACATATTTTTCTCAGTCAGCAAAGGTGGGAAAAGCGAATTATAAACTGTCAACACTAAGGAATTTGGTCACGTTTTTTCACAGGAAAATAACCATAGCCTCCAATTTCAAACTTGCGTTGTTTGTCATAAATATTGTCAAATTTTTCCACACATTGTCATCGGTTTACTCTCTGAGAATGGGCAAACAAGAAAAAAGTCCATTCGTAAAACCTAAAAAGAAGTGTGTTCATTAAAAGGTGAAAAGAAGATTATAATATATTTGCGGCTCTTTTCAAGGGACAAGTGTATCCTCTTTATTAAAGCGAATTGATAGGGAACGAAAATTACATGGATTGTCTTGAAATTTCACCTGAGAACTCCCAAAATACAAACCTAAAATACTGTGCGAGGGATTTCCGTTTCTTAAAATTGAACTCCTCCAGTGGCCTTCGACATAAACTTATCAGTAAATTTTTTTTTTGATAGGCATATTTGTTTGTACAAAATTTTCTATGCAACCAATCAAATCAATAAATCAAAATTTAAGCCTCACATGGTTTTGATCACAAACTCCTTGTGAATGACATAATTTATACTGAAGGCTTTGCATTAAAATTTGATACACGAAAAATTCGATCAGAGAGACATCGGTCACTCAAGGTTCTTGGGCCCCGCTCTTCTTTTGATTAGATACAGTGAAAAAGAATATATATTTCCTGGAAAGTACATTTCATAACCTTTCAATAGATGTATAGTTTATGGCTGTTGTGCCCAACAAAACGTGTTAAAAGGAATTTTCACAAAGGACAACCCCTGAAGGTCTACTGTAACCGTAACCCATTGACAACTGAATCACCCTGGACCAGCCCCATTGACAAGTAAAATCGTCTGGCATTAGCCCATTGACTCCTGGGGCTTCCCCATTGACAAGTAAAATCGTCTGGCGTTAGACAGAGTAAAATACTAAGTAATTGGCCGGTTTAGGGGTGAAAGGATTAACACATTGACTCCTGGGGGTTCCCCATTGACGAGTAAAATCGTCTGGCGTAAGACAGGGTAAAAAACTAAGTATGGCTGGTTTAAGGGTGAATGGGTTAAAACAGAGTAAAATCAATGGTTCAAATTATGGGTTAAATATGGCCACCATTGATGTTTAATAATTATCTCGGTTGGTTCAAATAGAGTTCAAACAACTCCTGTAAGAAATTAATTAACATAGCTTAATTAACATAGGAAGAGTCATTCTCGTCATAAATTGGCAATTTTCAATCTTGGAATACCCACTCATATACAGGCTTATACAGTAAGGGCCCAATTATATGGTGAATTTCAGCCCGGGTTCTGAAAGAAATCCTCTTGAAATGAAAGTGGCGATTACATGGAGAACGTTTCAACCCGGCCTGAATTGCAGCCTGGGTTGAAAACCCTAGTCCGGTTTTTGAAAACGGTCTACAATCTTGAGCCTGGGCAATGGGGCTGAATAATCCATGTAATCACTATCATTTTTTCAGCCCGGGCTGAAAGAGGAACACGAGCATGCGCATCAATCGTGTTTTCGCATCTCAGTAAATTTTCCCACGGAAATTTGTGTTTTGCGCCCGGGCTGAAATTGAGCATGACATGTAATCGCAACAAAAATTTCAGGCCGGGCGCAAACTCACCTTGCAATCAGGCCCTAAGAAGATGCAAATAAGTGATAACATTTTTCAAAGGGTGGCCATGTAGAACAAAATAATGTACATGTAAGCTTATGTACATTAATTATAAAATGGCCGTGTAGCACAGACAAATAAGTGGACGGGTATCCTAGAATCTTTCCTTTCCGCAACATCAACCACTTCCGCAGTTGGGTCGAAAAAATCAACTGCCATGCAAACAAATCGCATGATTTTAGCGTGTCAAGCCTATATATCTTTTCATGTTCATAGCGCCTGCAACTTAAGTTTACCTTTTCCACAAGAGGCAGTGTCCTTACACCTGCACTAATGTTTTCATGGGCGTCACTTCGCGCCTCTTTGACGCTTGGTAGTCCAGTGGGCCTACTACGAAACCTCTGGCGTTTTTTGGATCTTGTTTTTCCCATTGTTTACCTCTTTTTACCACTGTATAATACCCTTATTATAATACACTTTCAATAAATCGCCATTCTGTTTTGCAAGATTGACCCCCACGTGCATTTCGTAATTACTTCATGTATCCCTTATTATAGTGTATTAATATTATAACATCCACGCGTACCACACGTATGTACCGCCGGGATGTACCGTCGCATTTCGCTTTTCACCCCTATGTACCCATGTATATCCCGCTATACCAATGTGCATTTTTACGTTTCACGGGAAGAAGAGAATGCTGTGAGAACGAAAAGAAAATTTTTACAACACCGGAATTGCCTCGAGATTTTATCGCCTAGCGCTCCTTCGCAATGACGTTCCATCATGTGATTCCTTCATGACAGAAACGTGACACAGTAATGGTCACGCTCGATCATGATCACACAACACACCACAATTATTACTCCTCCATGCCACGTAGACAGTCGTTAAGGGAAAATCCTGTCGGTCAAAAAGCGTGCGAGAGACTCTAGGTTGCGGACAATTCTTTCCGAACACAAAACATTACAATCGCGTGGCAAAATGAATCGAAACGGAGAGCAAGGTTAGTATATTATGTAAAGGGTTCGATTAGAATCAGTTAGAATTCATTTGTGGTACATCTCGGCCAACTTCGGTTAAATACGCGTTATTGGCCTGCATCAACGGAATCATCCGTTTCGTTTATTTCTGAGAATTAGCGAGCATTTCAAAATCACTTGCGTACACATAACACCGCCCGTTCATTGTAGCAATATGGAGAAATTTGCAGACACATACATGAATGTACGGTAGGTATGTTATTTTTTTCAATCCTTCGATTAGCCATATGGATTAGCATACTAAATGTTTACTTCGTTATGTAACTTCTTTAGTGACGTATCAATTCAACCTAAAACGAAACGTCCGTACCAACAATAAGACTAATTTCGCATTTAAGTCTAAGCGCTGACAGTCTTTAGTGACATATCAATTCAACCTAAAACGAAACGTCCGTACCAAGAATAAGACTAATTTCGCATTTAAGTCTAAGCACCCATTTCAAAAAGTTGCTGGTGAACATTTATTAAGTCTAAGCACCCATTTTAAAACGGTTAGCTTTCCATAATTGTGTGACTCGCATGTTGACTCGCAGTCATGGCTCGCACACGTGCACATTGTCCTAACTCATTGATATCTCTCAATGAACAAACGTGTCAACACTACGCTTATGTTAATGACCAAAGACAATTAATGCATCACATCCGCTGTGATAACGTTTCGTCTCCTCATCAAACTAATATGCCATGCCATTGAGGACTATTCTCATGCAAGGGCATTTGTCTCGAAACATGGAGCCACCATCAGTTTAATTTAGCTCGTATAGCAGCTTACACTTTCAGTCTGACAGATCCAATTTTAAATAATGATAGGAAACGAACTAGGTTGACGTAGTCCAAATTAAAGATGGATTGAGTTAACTATTTGTTTCTTTTCTGGTTTCGTTGTTGATGACGAGGTCTTTAATAAGTGTCAGAGGCACGCCCCAATGCAAGACTGTTAGATTTCGAATAGAGGTTTAATAAAGGTTTCGTTCTCAGGTCAATAATCTTACATTGAAGTTTTTTTTTTTTAACCTTCGTGCAATATTGAACAGCCATTTGCTTTCATCATAATATCATCGTACAGTACAAGCAGTGTGGCCCAGTGGTTAGGGCGCTTGCCTTGAGATACGGAGATCCCGGGTTCAAGACCCGCTCTGACCACTCGTTGAATTTGATCCTGGTAATCCCTGGTTCAACTTTCCAGCTGCACTTGTAAATAGCCAACTGGTTTGCCTCCGGCCAGTTGGGATTCTTAACAGTTGTAGTTGTTGTGTTCTGTTGTTTCGTTGATTCATTGGCCCTGAAAAGCCCCTATGGGGAGAGGCCAATTAAGTATGCATGTATGTATGTATGTATGTATGTATGTAAGCGTGTCCAGGAAGCAGAGCTCTCAAGTCTCACGCATTGAGCGTGAGTCTCACGCATTTCGATGCAATCTCACGCCGACACGAGCCTTTCTCACGCATTGGCACTCTTCTTTGGCGTTATATCCTCGCCAAAATTCAACTTTCGCATTTTGTGTTTGTTTCACATCTCATCGTTGGTCTTAGCGATTCGGCATTCGAGTTTCACATTTCGACATGCGAATTCGAGTTTCATAATTCTACATTCGAGTTTACAATTCTACCTTCGAGTTTAACAATTCCACATTCGACTTTTGCTTTGCGACATTACTCTCGCAAGCTCTACTGCTCATTCATCATTCAACATGCAAGTCTTACCATTTTATGTCTGTTTGATAATTTTTTGCATGTCTTACTTTTCACCTTCCGATATGCATGAAAGGAAAACCGCTGCACATACGCTGGAGCGAAAAATTCGTAACGCAGTGAATCAGATACTTGCAACAAGTTTAATTAACAGGTGAGGACGGACTCTCTATTTTCGAATTCCCCATAATACACTTTGTTTGCCCCCCAAATTTTGCATAAACCATTGTTTTCAAATGCTCTTGGGAATATGCAGTGTCCCCAAGAGCATTTGAAAACAATAGTTTATGCAAAATTTGGGGGGCAAACAAAGTGTACTATGGGGAATTCGAAAATAGAGAATTCAGAGGTAATGAAATTCGCTCCCCATTTTGATACACAGCGTCGTGGAAGACCACAATTTGACACAAGGGAAAACAAACATACTTTACATGCTCCAGCACTCAGCAACGTCCCCTTTGACTTATGACTGGTTTTGCTTGCGAGGCCTCATACATCATAAGCCCTTTTGAAACAGCGCGACTAACCCTGCCACATATTTGCCGGAGAATTAAGATCACAACACCGGGAACTCCGTACCCTGCTCTTTTTCGAATTGTGTGTCGGAGTTTATGAACAAAGGTTGTGATAATATGGTATGGGGCCTACGGTTTAGAGGACTTCAGAGTCCTTATTCAAGAAGTCTCGAACGTCTAACTTTTTGTGGATGTAATTACAAAGGAACGGCAGCAACTTCTCCCCAGTGAGTTATTTAAGTCTCTGCAGTGTTTTTCCCGCCGGAATTGAACTCACGACCTCCCGCACTGCCTGATGCTCAACAGGGCCAAATGTTAGCGAACTGGCCGCGGTGCAACGTGTACAGTTCTGGGGATTTTTGAATCCTTCGTCGAGAAGAAGAGGTAAATGCTGTTCCCTTATGTCAAATTGTGGTCTTCCACGACACTGTTAATAAAATTGGGGAGGAAACTCTATGACTCTTGGTCCTCTTGATTGAGCCTCTCCTGTTAACTCGTTGCAAACTTCGCCAAGCTGGCGGATCATTTCATTTATTTGCTAATGATCCGTGTAACGGCCACAGAAATCTTCCATTATTTTCTTTTTCTTAACCGCGTTTGATCTAACCCTTTCTCCATAGAAAAGTGGAATTTCCCAGAAACATCCCAAAACTAATCCATCAACCCATTGGATTTGTTATGTTTTTCCAGGGAAGTAAGATTCACTGCGTTACGTATTTTCCGCTCCCGCGTATGTGCAGCGGTTTTCCTTTCGAAAGGTAAAATCACTCATGCGTATATATCCATGCATATCGGAAGATGAAAATTAAACCATGCATAAAATGATCAAACAGACATAAAATGGTAAGACTTGCATGTTGAATGATAATGAATGAGCAATAGCGCTTCCGAAAGTAATGTCGCAAAGCGAAACTCTATGTAGAATTGTGAAATTCGAATGTAGAATTGTAAATTCGAATGTAGAATTGTAAACTCGAATGTAGAATTGTGACTTATCATGTCGAAGACCAACGATGAAAAGTGAAACAAACATAAAATTTTGGCGGGGACATAACGCCATACCTCCGCACCCCCTTTGAATTTTTTGGCCCCTCCCGCTCAAGAAACCCTGGACACTTGCGCATTTTGCGTAATCTCCAGCAAGTATCTCACTCTTAGGAAATTTTAAGACTTGAGAGGTCTGAGGAAGGAAACGTAAACTTGACGGAATTAGGCTGGATGTGACACAGCAATATTCTTGATTTCGTCTCATCACAGGAGGAGGGAGTGACACGTTCTTACCGATCGCGCGAAAGTTTCCGACTGCTTACGACAACATGGTCGACTTTATAACTCTGTCAAATGTGCTATGCTTTCTGCGTTTTGCTCGCTAAAAGTTGTATTGCAATTTTTTTGTCCGTGACATTCTCACGATATGTCGCTCGGTCTTAATTTTTTGCATGACAAGTAAATACCCGAGCACTTCCGACATTTTCACAATGGCCTCTGCTGGTACGTGCCCTTAGTCATCATACATCATTGATGAGATTTGTGTTATGTTCTCACTGTTGTGCGTGCTCACTTATCAAACATGTCGTCTTGCAGTCTAGCAAGATTGTCGGCCAAAAGGTCTTTGAATTTATTTTTACAATCTCGTCGCCTCTCTTTAGTAAGCCTAAATGGAAAACTTCCAATTTCAAGCAAGGTTCTCACTGGAGAAACGATGAATCCGCACGTGAAACAGATTGAATATGCGGTGAGGGGAGCCATCGTGGAGAGGGCAGGAGTTTTGGAAAAAGAATTAGCACAGGTGAGCTGAGGTGTTTCATGTACTCTGAGTAATTGTTTTTCACAAAAGCTTAAATACAAGCCACAATGTACGAATAAAATGAAATTGACGATGTCGAAATCAATTGCTTTGAGGTTGTTCAGATTAGTTTTATAGGTAGGCAAGTTTCATGTAGCCAAAGTGATCAATTTTTCGAAAATAACCCTGGCAATTTTTTCTTTACACGGTCAACTTTGCTTTGCACTGTATTTTTTTCATCTCCAAATGGCTCTAAAATGTCCTTATTAATTCAATGCGAGACAAATATTTGTGGTCATCTTTTGTGTAATCGTTGGTAAATTTCCGCCAAAAAGCATTGCGCGTTTTTTAGCTTCATTATTGGTTGCTTTTTAATTTGATTTGTTAACATAATATTAAATCTGTTTTGTCTGGTATGCGTTAATGTTTATACGCAAATATTGAGTGTTTAATTAAAGTGATTTTTTTCCCTGTGATTTTTTCCCATGAAAACTGGGGGTGGGGCAGGGGAGTTGCCTCATAATTCCTTATATAAAGGTCTTGTAAGAATCAATAATTGTATAGCAAAAGAAAATAAAAGAATGATAAAAATTGCAATGACTTTATGTCGTCTTTATCAAATTATGTAAAGTGTTAAAAACAAGTGGCAAGTATACATTCAAAATGAAGGCATGCCGAAATTGGTATAAATAAATAAGGTATGGGGATCAACCCATACTGTACTTTTTCAGAATGGAGTTTGCTTGAGTGTTGAGTTTTGTTCATTTCTGTCAGATTAATTAAAAGCATTTTAGTAAATTGATGTTGTGCTATTTTTACCGTGTCCTTTAAGACAAAAAAGTCTTGCTTAAGATTCCATGGGCTTCATCGGATTTAAGTCCCTCTCTGACCACTGGAAATCACCACTGGCCAAAACAGAAGTTGAGTCATGAATGTCCAAAGCAAAATTCACAAACAAAACTAAGTTTGAAAAAATTACAACTTACATGTAGGTATTAGTTTCCCTTTAAGAATTTTTTTGTCGTCAGTATGTCTAATACTGTATGAGCTGTACAAAGCCACAAATTAATTTTAGTCCTTTCTATTATAGGGAGCTAGCAAACCATTTGAAAAAGTAACAAAAGCAAACATTGGAGATGCTCATGCTCTTGGAATGGTTCCTCTCACGTTTCCTCGTCAGGTAATTAATATTAGTTAATTTTTCAAGTCTTGCAGACAGATGCCTCGTGGCTGCTTTCTCATCTGGGATGATCATTCACATTGAAGATCATTAATTTTAAATTGTTTTAGAGTTACAGTTTCAAAATGTGACTTTTTCTCCATCAATTTCCTGCTGACTAGCAAAGGCCTCCTTTCTTTTGCATTCACTGGGCTAAGGAGTGCAGGAAAAGAGACTATTGCCATGGGTGGAAACTCGTTAATTTTGTTGAGCATGTACAGTACCGCCTGGAAGTATTGACCCCTTTACCGCGTCATTGCCGCGTCACCCTGACGCGACTTTCCCTCGGTATTCCCGCGGTAGGCCGCTTTTCTGCCGTGGGAAATTTACGGCTAGGCTCCAAAGTTGCCGCGAGAAAGTCAACCGAGGTAAACCCTCGGTAATTAAAATTCCGCGGTAGAGTTGGGTTTTCGTTGACTTTGTGTTTCGATAAGCTATTGTAGATTGTAATGTTGAGATCCCAACGAACAACAGAAACTGAACAAGTTTTGGCTGAAAATTGCGAACAGCAAAGAGGGTTATAGCCGCTAATCATGCACCTTGGTTTCCTTTTCCTTTTACATGCGAAAAGAATATCCGTACTGTAGCGAGATTCCGACCACATTTGAAACCTTCTTTGAGACATGCATTTGTATTTTGATTGCAGTGATTGTTTCGAGACTTATGGTGGTCTATTCATTCGAAGGTTCGACGCTTGTCCCACTTGCGTGGACTTCGCCGTCATTTTATACATTTAAGTTTATGGAGAATATGTCCGCTTGTTTTCTGCAGCTTAGCGCACGGAACATACATTTTTTCATTTATTATTTCGATATCCTGCAAACAGGAGAGGGTTTTGACAATATTTACAAACTGAAAGCTTACATGTTCAGGATGAACGGCTCGAAAACCTTGCGTGACCAAGTTACGTCTTCTTGTGGTTTCCTACTGCAGTATTACTTTCTAAGGTTGGTTAGTGTAACAAATCACAAAAAAGAAAAACACTCCAAGGAAAGAACCCACGATATCAAACCCCTGAAATAGTCGAAAATTTTTTGATGTAGACTGAAAAGATTGTTTTCGTGCTCTGGGTAATCATTGGTGCATATCGGCGTGGTTATGCAAATTTATCACGAGTGGACGCCCGCTGCGAAAAGAGTTGCACGTGAAAGCACAACGTGAACACTGGAGCAAAGATGGTTCGAATTTGTTTCGCTTGCTGGTTTTGCATTTGTTAAAATTCGTATGCAAACGATGAGCGTTCAGATAAGTAAGAGACTTCTTTTCTCCACTAACTACAGTCTATTCTTAAATTTGTTTTCCATGCGTAATCAACATGCTGCAATTAAAAAATATTTATGGAATTCAAGGAGACTATTGCACGACTGATAAAACAACGCGAAAATGTATTTTGCTGCAATTGCTATATAACAATTTATTGCTGATGAAAAGCGATGAAAAAAGAAACCATTTTAAAATTATTCGTCGGTACGTTTGGTCTCAAAATAGTACCGACAAGGGCTCCGATGCCTCGGAAGAATGTTGCGATTAAAATTGAAATTTGACAAGTTTAACAATAATACAATGTTTGTGGAAGGAATACCTGCTTTTAACCAAAATGGCGATGATAAAACGAAGACAATCGCACAAGTTTGAATTTCAGGTCTCCAAACAAGATAAAGTCAGGCTTAGACGAAAAGAGATACAACTGAACCTTTTTCAAAACCAAACAAATAATTTCTCACGCACACATAACAGTATTACAACCTGGAGAACAACGAGTGTTGCGTTGGCTGGATAATCAAGCTGTCGCTTACACTGTAACTTTAAAGAAGTCTTCAGTTTTACATTATGTAAAGATTATATAATTTGAGTCCTTACGTAAATGGCACACTTTCTCATTTTGATTACAATATCTTGCATTAAGAATCGATTCTTCACACCATGAGATATAAAATTTCACAGTCTTCAGCTTATTATACTAGGGGTAATCGAAGCTTAGGCGAGTGCGTTCGATGTTTGTAGGGCGGTACAGGTTTGTTACAGGTAGCAAATGAGGGAGGAGGGTGGATGATTCGTGCGATAGGAAAATTTTATTACAGTGGAACTCCCCCGGCCCGATACAACGATCCTCGATATAACGATATACCCGGTATAAAGATAAACATGCTATGTCCCGGCAAAAGTTACAGTAAAATGTATGGGACAGAACCCCGATATAACGATCTTCAATATAACGATATTCCCGATATAACGCTGAGTTCTTAGCGTACCGAGCGTAAAATCTTCCCCGATATAACGATATTACAGCATCAGTACACAGATGCAACTTCAAATGTTTAAGTTTTGTTTTATTTTGTTTCCCTTTTACGATTCATACCACAGACTTTGTTGTGTAACCTTGATAACGTCTAATGCTTTGCAAATTGTGAGTCATTTGATACTCATTACAAGTTTAATTAAACAATATGTACAGTAGTAAAAAAATACATGTTAATTTTATCCCGATATAAAGATATTTTCGGTTATTTTAAGGCAATATCGTTATATCGGGAGTCTCGCTATAACGATACCTCGATATAACGATCTAATTCCACTGTACTGCATCTATGAACATGACAACTTGTTAGACGTAATCATTAACTGAAAATTGCCCTAAAACTGTTACTTGCAAGTCTTTTCAGCTTGTGGTATTAAAGACCTAAGATTACTTAATTCTGTGCTGAACGCTGGGACACAATAAATTCAGTTTGTTGATTTCAATGCCGTAAAT
Organism: Montipora foliosa; assembly: GCF_036669935.1. NCBI lineage: Eukaryota > Metazoa > Cnidaria > Anthozoa > Scleractinia > Acroporidae > Montipora > Montipora foliosa. The sequence continues at coordinate 32,427,206 of NC_090869.1, forward strand.
ATCACAAGTCATGATGAAATGGCACCGACGAGCGTCATATCTCGGTAGATTTACTTTGTGGCACAACGGCCGCCAAGCTTAACAACTCTGTTGATTTACTTTGTGGCACAACGGCCAGCGAGCTTAACAACTCGGATGATTTACCGTATTTACCCGTGTATAAGTCGACCTTTTATGGCCTCAAAAGAAGCTCCAAAAATCGCCCTCGACTTATACATGGGTCAAAGATTTCGAGCCAAGTTTCAGCTAAGTAATTTATTCAAAATTAACATCATAATGTGGTCTTTGGGCATAACGAACGCAGTGGACGAAAGACTGAATGTACTTAAGCAATTCCAGTTGAAATGAAAAAGGATTTGTTTTACTTTAAATGTTGAAGATACTCACAAGCACAAATATGAGATAGACACTGGAAATTTTCGTTTTCCAAAGGCGGAAAGCTCTAAAAAACATACTCGTTTCTTCAAATAAAACGCGATCCTTCCATGGCTTAATAACCTGGCGCAATACCTCGTGTTTGCGTGCAAGCATGATCGTCACTCGTGTTGCCTGAAAATGCTGGTTGGTAATGATTGTTTTTTATTCTTTATACGAACCTGGAGGATTTAAATGCTTTTGCAAACTTTGTATTGTGTGGTTTATGAGTTTTGTTTCGTTTGCCATGTGAGAAATTATAAGTCAAGCACCAATTAAACCTTGCACATTTCGCATCGTTTTTGAAGTTATTTTCAAAGATTAACTCCTGCTTCTGTGATGTTGTGCTTATCCTCTAAAGCCCTTTATCCTTGAACAACGAAACAGGTTAGTTTGAGGTTTACATGTTCGATTTTCTGAGAACTTTTTCGAAATTCAAGGACAAAATGCCGGCACATACAACAACCGCTGAAGCACAAAACTATTAACCGCTTGAGGCCCTTAATTTTTTGTGAATCCACAGTTCCAGAAATCGAAGAATGCAAGATTAGTAATCCCATGAACATTTAGCAAAGAAATTAAGAAATCAAAAATGGGGGGTCGACTTATACATGGGATCGACTTATACACAGGTAAATACGGTCCTTTGTGGCACAACGGCCGCCGAGCTTAACAACTCGGTTGATTTACTTTGTGGCACAACGGCCACCGAGCAAAACAACCCGGTTTGATGCAAGCGTGAGGAGTCGCACACATTTTCCAAGGACAGTGACGAACCATGCTTAATCCAAAGTAAAATTTTACCGACTTCAGTTAACAGACCTTCAGCAATCTTTCAGCTCTTTTCAACGATGAACGATGGAAGATTATCACACCTCACCAAACGCTAAAATAATGAACTCCGATGACGCACGAATCACCACGTGCGTTAGTTAGTCAAAGTGAGGCAAAACGTAACCAAGCTCCTCAAAGCGAGGCAAAAGTGTGTCAACGACGAAAATGCAATCTCGAAAAAACTTCCCTTACAACACAAATTAGGGGTTGCGTTCTCGTACCTCGAACGCAACAAGAGCAACAGATCATTGTTCTTTCCTGCGGCAAGCCTCGTCTTTTCTCCCGCGGCAAATTTCCCGCGGCAAAGTGCACCTCGGTTTTACCGAGGGAAAAAAATTTGCATACCTCGGTGCTGCGCGTCCACTACCTGCGGCAAAGACGAGGTATTGCCTCGTCCCTAGGGGTCAATACTTCCAGGCGGTACTGTACGGCAGTTACTTAGCGACCAAATCCTCACATGATACTTCATGTTGTGTGGGCTCACTAGACAACAGCAACAGGGAATACGCCAGACACATCGGGCCCAAGTCACGGTCAGCAAACATACATAGTTGTATCATGGGCATGCAGTTTGAAGAGTGCTGTCCAAGGTTGTGGATCAAAGTACCATATTTATTCACTTATAAGGCGCACCATTTTTCACGAGAAAATATGCTTGTTCGATGAAAATCTGCTTAAAACTCGGGGTGCGTCTTATAACCGAGTATTTTCGCGCAACGAAATATAACTTTTCCAAATTTCCCTAATAATTAATGCTAAACTGAAATAAATACCTAAATAAATACCGGTAAATGAATAAACAAAAGACAAACAATGTTGATCATCGACTTCATCTGATTTGTTGGTTCTAAAAAGAATCGGGTGGCTCTGAAAAGAACCGTTTGTGTGAAAGTTCGGCTGAGCTCAGCTACTCGTCATCCTCGGCTGAGCTGTCTGTCTCGAACTCGTTGTCAATCGGCTCTTCTTCATCTTCTGCACCGTAATTAGTAACATTTGGAAGCAAATTGTTGTAACTACAGCGACGTGGTCAACAAAATTTCCCGTAATTCTGGGTGCGCCTTATAACAGGGTATTTAAATGAAATTTTCATTTTACTTACTAGTCTTCGAAAGTTTAGGGTGCATCTTATAACCGAGTGCGCCTTCTAAGTGAATAAATACGGTAAGTTAACTTTCAACCCATATGCATGGCAGAGGTCTCTTTTCCCATACTTATGAGCCAGCATACAGCTGTATGTAGAAAGAAAAGAGTAGCTTTGCTAGAAAGGAACTCCATCAATAGTATTGCTGGTAGTGGATGTGTTTTAGAAACTGTACCAAAACCGGCATCCCATAAAAAAGAATCAAGGGAGAATCAAGTATTGAAGGCTAAAGTGAGAATCATAATGGAATGTGGAAAACTAAAACTGACTCTTGAATGCAAACGACTTACATGTATTTATTTTTGGAGCTACAAGCTATGGATGTTTTGCTGAACAAAACGCTAAGAAGAACAAGATCACTCATTACCCTTGAGCTGGAAACATACCAGTTTTCATCAAACAAATGTTACAACATACATGTAAACATTAATCCCATAATAATGTAAAAATAGTACGAAAATGTCTGTATTAGAAGTGACAACAAATGCTAATATTGGAGAACTTCCCAAGATAGCAATATCCTGCCTTTTATACAGGCCTTGATTTCTGCTGAGGACAAATTTTTGCAAGGCTATGGAAGAGGGGAGTGTCGCCATGCGTATATATTTTGGTTTGCTTTAATGTATGGAGGTCTTGACTACAGTAGCATATTATTGAGATACTGTCAATACTATTTTCTTGTTCTATCAGGTCATTGCAATGTGCGTGTGTCCAGAACTTCTGGAAACTTCAAACTTCCCAGCAGATGCAAAAACTAAGGCCAGAAAAATACTGAGTCATGCCAAGGGTTATAGCATGGGTAAGACTTTGACTTTTCTTCATATGGATACTTGTTGTGCATTTTCTACTATTTTGATTTACTTGCCATATGTCAGTCATTAGATCTTAGCAAAGATCGGCCCTTCCGGCCATTTTCCCATGGTCTGTTTTTTGGTTGTTGTCTTTTCTTTTAGGTGCATACACAGATTCGCAAGGTATTGAAGGCATTCGTAATAATGTGGCTAAATATATCAGCAACCGTGATGGCTATGATGCTGATCCCAGCACGATTTTTCTCACAAGTGGAGCCAGCCAGGGCATAACGGTGAGGCAAAAATTTAGGTTTTCCTGAAAGTATATTGTGAGTTTTATGAATGCTAGGGGTTACTTTTCAGTCTAATTGTAACTTTTCTATTCACGTTTAAAAACTTAACTGTATGGTATATTAGAAGACATATAAGGAAGGAAGGAAGGAAGGAAGGAAGGAAGGGAATAGCCAGAAGAATGTTGACCATCTTCTCAGATCTATTGTCCTACCAAAAATTACTTACCGGTATACATGTATGTAGTGGTCTTTCTGTGTACAGTTCAAGTACAGTAGATCAGACCTAATTGTTGTTCACTGTTTCTTGAAGAGATGTTACAAACGGCACCATGTATCAGAATTGATTAAGAGGGACATAGTTTTTCAGTGAGTGATTAGTTAACCCATCATTTGACTCCTGGAGGTTCCCCACTGACGAGTAAAATCATCTGGCATTAGACAGAGTAAAATACTAAGTATGGCCGGTTTAGGTGTCTAAGGGTTAAAGAGCTTTGACTGTATTCTCCATCTACATGTATTAAAAATCTCCTTGACAACTTACATTGTAGGTAAGAAAATTAGTCGTTAAAATTGGTATGTTTGACTGATTGTCTTAGTAACTGCAAGGCCAGGATTTACACAAACCTCATTAATAAATTGAATATATTGTTGTTTCTTCAAGGGAATTTTGAAACTGCTCCAGACCGGTATCAACACAGGAAATGACAGAGCTGGCATAATGATTCCTATCCCTCAGTACCCCTTGTACTCAGCCACACTGTCTGAATATAATTCCTACCAGGTACATGTAATTTTATCATTTACAACCTTTTTGTGCATCCCGCAGAAAAAGGTCCTATACGGTAATTCCAAAGTTGACTAGATTTATAGCCCTGCCCCTCTTGATCCCCAATATTATGTTAACACACTTGATAATATTTATCATTTATTATCCCAAATATCTTTAATTAAACATCAAGCAATTTTAAAACAGCATACATCTTCCATTGTTTGCTGCGTGTCTGTTTTTGACAATGGCAATTAAGGAAAACAATTTCTATCAAAAATGAAATTTGACCCAATTTACTAAAATTGTAATTTTTAGCTAGGACTGTGTCCTATAATTAACTTTCATTTCCTGCAAGAAATTTTTAGAAACTAGTAAGTCTGCTTTAATTATTGTTATATGTATTAAACAAGGACATACCTGTACGTGTAACTCAATCTCCAGATGAAATTTATTAAAACAAAAGGTAATAAAACCAATCAAATTGCAACTTAGGGTTAAACATTGATATTTTGCTTTTCTTTAGATCAATTATTATCTTGATGAAGCCAATGGATGGAGCTTAGACATTGGAGAACTGAGAAGAGCTTTGAATGAAGCAAGACCACACTGTGTTCCTCGTGCCTTGTGTGTCATCAATCCTGGCAATCCCACAGGTAATTTGGAGCCTGTGCTTGTGGGCCACCTAACAGTAGGCAGATTGATTAATGGCAAACTTTAGACTGAAGAAAGAATAAAACTACATGTACCAATATGCATTTTGGGTTCTCAGTTTAGGCCCCATGAAAAGTTTCATTGTTCAACTGTTTGTGCATGATCAGAAGAACTCAAAAAAAAAAAAATCAAGGCTCTAACCAAATGTTCCCTAATGGTACTGAAGAACAGTAAACTATTCTGCCATCTGAGCTTGAGAATTTTGGATTGTGGGAGATTTAAGCTGGGGATCTGAAAGTAACAAATGTTAACTCTCAAGTGATGCAGTGGTTTAATAAGAGTCGCAGACAGCTAGTTTCTTGAATGCAGAAAACTTTCCAATTCCTAGGATTTTTGGAGTGCTACTGTGTCATAATAAAACCCTCTTTATACATGTATCTTCAGAAGGAAATGGTTTAGAGGAAAAAAAAGTGCTATTACAGTACTTTGCTTTTTGCCCTGGTCTTAAGAGCATTTTAAAAATTATATCACCATCAATTCAGAGTTAGGGGATTTTTAGCTTTCGAAAATGACTTTTTGACCTGGACAATGTCAGGAATTTTGAGACATGAGCTTCTCTCATATTTGCCTTTTTTAAATTATTGTTAGGTCAAGTACTTTCCTATGATAACATCAAGGATATCATCAAGTTTTGTCATGAAGAGGAACTTGTTCTACTAGCAGATGAGGTAGATGTGCCTTAAGATTACAGGCTGTAATTACCGTATTTATTCACTTATAAGGCGCACCGCTTTTTAACGAGAAAATATGCTTATTCAATCAAAATCTGCTCAAAACTCGGGGTGCGTCTTATAACCAAGTATTTTTGCACGACTAAATATAACTTTCCAAATTTCCCCTAATAAGTAATGCTAAACTGAAATGAGTATGTAAATATGTAAATACTGGTAAATGAATAAACAAAAGACAAACAACGTTGAAATTTCCCATCATTCTAGGTACGCCTTATAACTGGGTATTTAGGTGAAATTTTGAAATTGGTTACTTGTCACAATCATCTTCGAAAGTTTAGGGTGCGTCTTATAGCCGAGTGCGCCTTATAAGTGATTAAATACGGTAGTGAGAAAAACAATTCTTTCTAGTTTGAAACAACGGTATATTGTCTCCTTTTGCTCTAGGTATACCAAGCAAATATTTATGGAGAGGGTCTGAAGTTTCACTCATTCAAGAAGGTTTTGAGGGATATGGGTCCAGATTATGACGAATTTGAACTGATCTCTTTCCATTCAGTATCAAAGGGATTTCTTGGAGAGTAAGTACTGTACATATACAATGTATGTGATATCTGCAATTATTATTACTAAAACAGTGGATAGTGTTGAACATGCACACTGATTGGCTACTCAAATTCCGGATATCTTTTGCTATTCACTTCAAAGCAACCCGCACGGAATTTGCACCCGAAGATGTTGTAATCTTTGCAGGAATAAATCAGTTAAAATCGTCTTTTTGTGCTATATTATCTCACTGTTTTAGTATAACTAAAGCAACTATTCACCTTGAGCAGTCGGTGGCAAGTGGTGGATACCCACCACTCGCCACCTCCACTTTAGTGAATAGTTGTTAATTATTTGTTATTATGATGGGCCATAGATATACACTGTAACCATCTGAATACAGGGCTAAATTCAGAGCTGTGTGATTTCTTTATCACTTCTGCAAATAGGATCTGACTGGCTCATGTTGGGTAACAGGTTGGGAAACACTCTGAGCCAAAAATTTGGGTTTTTAGGGAGTGATATGGGTTGAAACCCTGAAAGAGCCACCTGCTTTGCTATGGGCTTTATTCATGACAATGAATGACATTCTTAAAATTGATTGTCAAAAAAATGTTAGGCCACATGTAATAGTCATTTAAATAAAAGCAGAGTAAAGTCTCTGCTTACGAGCCAGAAGGCCCATCAGGCCGGCACTTATCTCCGGTCTCATTAGGATGAAGCGACTAGGAGTATTTCTACTCCCCCCTGGATGGGATGCTAGTCCATCGCAGGGCTACCCCCAGCATTTCGCCGGTACCCATTTATACACCTGGGTGGAGAGCTCTAGGCACTGTGAGAGTAAAGTGTCTTGCCTAAGAACACAACACAATGTCCCCCAGCCAGGACCCGAACCCGGACCACTCGATCCAGAGTCAAGCACTCTAACCAAGAGGCCACATTGCCTCCCAGTCATTTAAATACTTCATCTTAAATCCAGCATTTCATTATACAGTACTGTACCCAGTGCTTGAAATTAAAAAAAAAATTCAGGTTGTTTCAAAAGCCAGGCAACTAAACCCATAAATTTGGTTTCCCATTAGGAAGCCCCCCAGGCAGTGTTAAAGTGCAATCACAATGGTGTTGGAGCTGGGTATCCCATAGTTCTAACCATGCACCTGTGGCTTTTTGGGTTTTACTAGGACAGAACTGATTAATTAATTATTGATTGCCGGAAGCACACAAAACTTTGATTGACATTTTGGAAGAATTCATTTAAGTGAAATAGGCTTATTTCAGTTGTTTAACTTAACCAGTGTCAGCAGTTTTAAGCATTGTTGTGTTCAGTTTCAAGAGTTTGCAGTTTACGCAAACCCGCCAAAGAATCGAATAGTTCTATCATTGATTATCCAATACATGGTCACTTCTGTCAACTTTGAAGTCGGCGATTCTCCAACTGTTCATTGGGGAAATCTGGGGGAATCTTAGTGATTTGTCGCTTGCATTTTCCTATCTGACAATTATTTTTTTTGTAAAAGCCACAGATATTCAAAACATGGGAAAATGCTCAGGTGCAGCAAGTTAATAAATTATAATTGTTAACTTCACAGTACTATCGGACATCGACATTAGAAAATTAAGTCCGGTGATGCTCATGTAATTCGTTTCCTATTTTGGCTGGGTTGTCCGATGTTTTTTCTTTGGGCAACCAGGCTTTCCATTTAACCAACTGGTCGCCCAGTGAACTTTCTGGTTGTCTGCGACGACCAGATGACCACCAATTTCGAGCACTGCTGTATGATAATTATTTTTGGAGAAATAAGTGTTCTTCCAGTCTGTTATTGTACCATACATGTCGTTGATTAGCAAATGGTTACATGTATATGAAACTGTGACAACTTCAAAAGGAACAGCAGTGTTGTCAAATAAATGTTGTTCACATTGGCCACTTAAGTTTGTACAATCTTTTTTTTAGTTTCACAACGTATTTGCAAATATTTTGAAACTTTTGATGTATTGGTAATTGATTATGTACATGTACATGTATGTTCATGGCCAAAAAAGGGAACAAAATGAAACACCGAAACTTGTGAGTTACATAACAACCATCTCCATATATCTACTAGGCTCTCTTCTGGCATTTAAGTTAATCATGCACAAGCATGATTCAAAAAAAAAATTAAGGCTCTAGTTCAGGAGGAAGCCTTCATTTTTCAGCTAAAGCCAATAATTTATTGGTCATTTTATTTAAACATTAATTTAAGATGTTAGTCCAGCTCCTCCAGAACATGCCTAAATTAATTTTATTCTATAAACACCTGTGAAATACAAGGTGAACTTTCACACAAAAACATGATATCTTCACATGTGAAAATAACAGGTTATTTTCACACGTTAAAAGATCACCGCTGCTGTGGTTACATAATAAATCACACCATTGTTCTATGTTCGGATTACAAATAATATTAAAATATTTTTCAACACTTGAAGAGAAATTTTGTATCTCTGCGCAGCCATGTATATCCTCTATATTACAATATAATTATGTCACTTGAATTAAAAAAAAAAAAGGTAAAGTAAGTGTTTTCTCCTTTTTCCAAGTGTCGTGCTTACCTGAAACTATCACTGTCACACTTTCTTAAATTGCTGTAGGGCTTTACCATTTTTGTCAATATTTCTGCTTACATTAATTTTGTAAATTTGCCTCCAGATGTGGCTTCAGAGGTGGGTACATGGAGGTTGTTGGGATGGATAGTGAAGTTAGGTTCCAGTTGAAGAAGATGATTTCAGCATCACTGTGCTCTAGTACCACTGGCCAGGTGAATGTTAATTAAGATGTCTCCATTCTATGTACCATAAAAACTTGTGCATAAGCCGCACTCGTAGATAAGACACACCCCCAAATACCAAGCATGGATTTTGAGAAGAATATAAAAACTTAAAAAGCAAAATTCTGGCAAAAAATGTTGTTTGTTCGCAGTTGTTCATGATATAAATCAAAACTTGCTGAAATATAATGCCATGAATTTGCAGCAATCTTAATCAACTCTTAAAAGCTTTTTAAAGCTTATCTTTGAGGGATTTCCCTAATTCTTGAGACTGGCAACAGTTGTCTTCATTGTTGGAACACACAGTTGAAGTAAAAACAATGAAATTTGAACGAAAATAGCATGTGTGGAATGATAGAAAACATTTACTTATAGTAACAGTCATTTACAGAGGGACGGAGTCATATTGTAATCGATCAGTGAAAAACATGTCACTAAATGAGAGTTTTAAAAGCCCATGGACAGACAGAAAAGGTGAAAAGGTTAATGATGGTGCTTTCAAGGGACTTGTTGTGCTTCAATTTAATCACTGTTGCTGAAAGCTCTCTTGGTAAGTAAGGACTCTGTTTGATATTTTTGCAGGCTATGATGGATTGTCTTGTCAGTCCCCCTCAACCTGGAGATGAGTCCTATGAAACATATCTCAGTGTAAGTTGTAACCCTTCAAGTTAAGAACTTACGTACAAGATAACTAGAACATTTTCAGTGCCAACCACACTTTGAAGAACAGTCAAGCCATTCCATCCCTTGAGTAACTGAATCATTAAACTTAAGAAAGTTTATCTGTTGATGAAGATTCTTAAGGTGGCTTACTACAGTTTTCTGAAGAAAAACCCATCAACATTTTTATAAAAAGATCTATCAGTCGAGACAGTTTTTCAGTTATCAGAATAGATGAAAATCACTGTTTTTGCAATTTGCTAAAAACCTGTTTGACAGATTTAACTATTAAATTATTTCCATACATGATTATTTTTTTCTCATTAAGGAAATCCTGAAATTTTAAGGTTGGGTCGCAGGGCTAGTTTTTGAGAAAAAGCCCTTTGAAATGTCTAGTTTCCAGTCCCCCTACAGGAGCTCGGTCACTACATTTAGCATTTTTCCCTGATTTACATTATTTTATTTGTCAGTTAAAATTACATTTTGCATCATTTGCAGTGACTAACACTTTAAAAAAGACATCCTGTTGCTTTAATTTCACAATTTCAAAATCTTGATCTCCTTCGGAAAACTATTAAGCCACCTTATATAACCACCATTATACACGGTAGAGTAATCTTCCTGCAAATTTAAAGACCACTTTAGCTAATTTAAAAATGAAACTTAAAATAGCTGCTAAATAATTATACCCTCAGTGATAATGGGCAGTTTAAAGTTTGCTTCTTAGTGGATATTAATTAAGAGAGCATTCAACTTGGAGGGTTGCAAGTTAAGGAATTTTTTCTTCAGTGTAAAGCCCCTTCCTTTTCCATTTTGAACTTCTTTTGGTCTCCCAATCCTTTTTACAGAATGATATTTAATTACAGTGCCATAAATGTTTTGTGTTTTCGTTAAAGATTGTTTTTCCACACCTCTGCCTTTTCGTCTAAACATCCAAAATGTTGATGTTCTTTTCAAATTCAAGCTCAAACCAAACACAATATCTTTTCCCTTTTTAGGAGAAAACAAAAGTTCTTCAGTCACTTAAGGAGAGAGCCAAACTTGTTGCTGAAACATTTGACTCAGTAGATGGAATTCAGTGTAATGAGGTCATGGGGGCTATGTATGCCTTTCCACGCATTTTTCTGCCAAAAAAAGCACAAGAGGAAGCCAAGGTAGTAGAGTTAAATTATACTAATTGTTATTAATTCTATATAATACCAAAATGTTCTGAGGTACTGTAAAGCCTTCCACCACTTAACGAGCCCCATTGACAAGTTAAATTATTTAAAAAGCATCTGGCATTAGACAGAGCAAAAGCTACACATGTATTTCTCAGGGGGCAAAGGGTTGTAATATATAATAGCAACCTTAATGTCCTTCTGCCAGGTTGCATAACACCACCTAACTTTAAAGTGCCCCTGTGACCAAAAAATCAATTCATATTTTTCTTTGGATTTCAAAACTATGTTAACAAAACGCTAAGTGACCCACGTTTTAAGCCTTGATTTCAAAAAGACACCTCTTTATTTTAACTGTAATTTTCCTATTTAATGATCCGCCATTACTAACATTATGTTCTTGAGAGAGCTGGATCGAGGAGAAAATGACGTCAAAGGCTCACTAGTTTAAGAATGCAATACGTGTGTACGCCGCAGAATTAATATGCAGCACGGGGGTTTTGGGCTTTCAGACTTTTAAACTCACGCTTTGCATATATATAATAAGCTGCGTTCACACGCTGAAATTTTAAGCTAGTGAGCCTCTGACGTCACTTTTCCCTGGATCCAACCGTCTGAGGTCCAATCGGTCAGTTTTGAACGTGAGTAATGGCGGACCGTGAAATCCAAAACTTACACTCAAAGTAAACGGCCTTTGGATAAAAATAAAAACTCAAAATTTTGCCAGTCAGGTGTTAAGCAAACACACTTTCAAAATCTGAAGGAAAAAAGGAAGTGGTTTTTTTGATCACAGGGGCACTTTAAATGACCACAATAAATAAACAACTTGGGGGCCTGGGTGCCTAAAACATCCAGGGGCTTCACTATTTAGTAGCCAGTTCCTCTTTGGTGATTTCTCCAATGGGCAAATCATGGCAATTATCTCCCCCATTTAGAAGGGAAAGGAAACAGGCACCTGTCACTCAGAAAAAATCAATTCCTTTTGTTACTGGTAAAGTAACGTTTATTACTGTGATGATAAAAATTTTAAGATACAGTTATGTCCTTTAATTCTATAGAGAAATGTCAGAACCCCATACAAACATTTTCTCTGCTCTTAAAATTCTCACAATTGCTTTAAACGAACTACCCATTTTCAAAATTTTGCAAGTGTCAAGTGAGCTTGACATACTATGAACTTGACCTTAACTCCTTGGGAAAAAACTGCTAATTTTGTTGAGAAATCCTTGGTATTTTATAATTTTTACAGTATTTGAGTAGAGTTTTGTTTGGATTTGATGAATATCATCTCTTATCATCCTAGGCTAGAGGTATGCACCCAGACAGTTTTTATGCACTTGAGTTGTTGGAAAAGACAGGGCTGTGCGTGGTGCCAGGAAATGGATTTGGACAGAGAGACAGAACATTTCACTTTAGGTTAGAAATAAATGAAATATGAATTTTTCTGTGAATTACACAATACAGTTGTATTCATTTTAAATGATGAGCATGTCATGAATCTGGCCTGTGGTAACATTAAAGTACATGTTCTTGAGTGCTAAATTAAGCTAAATAAGGTGATTAGCATACAATGTGAAATGGTGAAAAAAATGGGCTTACCTTGAATGGAAGAACTTGAAATCTTAAAGCCATCAGTAACAGTTGGCCACTTTTAAGGAGGGTTAGCCTGTTTTTCATTTTGCCCACTGTTGTGTTGTGCTGTTTACACTCCAGGAGAAGGTAGTTTGATGAAATTATTTAATTAATACAGTACAATGTATCTCAGTGGTACAGCATCAAAACAAGACTTGGTAATACAGTCAACTCTCCGCTAACGGACACTCTTGTAGGCGGACAGCTACATGTATACTTGCAGACACTTTTTTCAATTCCCCATTAATTTTTACCTTCCAGTCAACCTTTGTATTTACACATTCCCACAAGGGGACACTCTCTAGTTAACGGACAGGGACACTTGAAAATTAAAATTGGATTTTTCTTTTGTTTACGCTCTCTCTTAAGCGGACACCCCACACCTAATAATTGACTCTTGGTAATGAAATTAATTTTGTCTTTTATTTGCAAGATATGTACCAACAAACCTATGACTTTTGACAGAGCAACAGAACAGTGGGGTCGGTTTTGTCAAATGTCCATTTGTCCGCGGGAAACCAAGCTTCCTGTTTGTTTGACATGAACAAGCTTAGAGTCAAAGATGTATTATTTTGTAGTGTCATGTTATGGGAATAATTGTCGTAAGCGGACAGCTCTACTAACGACCACTTTTTCCAATTCTCGAAGGCGTCGGCTTACAAGAGAGTTAACTGTAAGTGTGCATGCAAGTTCGTGGTTTCCGAGATTCATACTGTTCTGATGAGTTTACATGTATTGTGCAGAAACAAAATAAAACTAAACCATAGACATTTTGACAACCTCGCATTGTCATTTTTGAAGTGGGCGACTGCACCAAGTCTTATTAATTGAATGGTCATAACTTTGACAAGTTCCTGTTAGGAACACTCAGATGTTTTTGCGAGAATTTGAGTCATCATCGATAATATCTCTTTATAAACCATTTACTGCTTTCCAGTGTCAAAATAATTATCTTATAGCCATTGATGAATGGCTTGGGGCTCAAAGCTTCCTTGCTTGGACTTGTAGCACGATACACATGTACATTAGTGGTTGCTCAAATATATTTTCCAATATCTTTGCAAGCTAATGACGGATTTCGTTCAAATTTTCTACCTTACTTGAACAGGGATTGTTGTTAAGTGATATGTTAAAAAATTATCATTTGGAAGAACATAAGAACAAAAAAATCTTCAAAATGCAAGAAAATAGTTACAAAATCAGCGTGTAACGCGTAACAGCTAATTTGCATGAAATAGTTAAAAAAGTAAAATTTCACCCTCAATGCAATCTATTTAAGAAAATTCAACAGAGCAGAAATATTAAATAGGAAAAAATGACACTATACGCAAAATTACAGTTCTCCACATTTATTTTACAAATAAAGAGAATTATAATTCTAAGGACGGTTGCCCTTTAGTGCTTGTGTAACGCTCAAGGTCCGACAGCGCTCCATGCCTTACAAATACCAGGCTAGCGACTTCCAAACGCACCTACAAAAGAAGAGAATTTGTTTGAGTAAAGTTCATAACATTGTTTACCATCGAGTACGAAAGGTTTTCAATGATCTCAAACGGCGATGAAGAAATAAAGAATTTTCGTGATCGGAAACAAATCTGTTGCGTACTTTCGATTAGTAAAATTGAATATTACTTACCCACAAGAAAACCTGTATCTCAGCCTCTAGTTACCAACCGTCGCCGATACACAGCTGCAGCACAGTTCACTTACTGGTCTTCAAATCCTGCTAAATTTTATAGTCTTCAGTAGGCTTAAAACGAAGAAATTCTACAAACAGTGAATCGGAAACATATTTCCAGTTGAACTCCACGTGTGTTCAGCGTAACGATCAAATTACAACCACGCTCGTAGCAGAAAACGTGCCAAATCAAACTAGAATTGAAGACACTTTCCAGCCGAAATCCACAACAAACATCGAAGGAGTCCTGTGTAACCTCTCCTTAGTATCTTGGGGGGTGTTTATATAACAAATCAGGGGCAAAAAGCGGGAAAATATCAGAGGTAAGTGGACGTGACGATTGCGTTACACAATAGTGTACAAGGACTTTAGAGATGAATACTGAGAAGAAAAGCATTTCAAATGCTGAAAAGGTGGAGGGAATAAAAGATCTTCAGGGCTTAAAGGCCTCTCTTTTGTTAGAGAGAACATCACTGACATGAAAAAACTAGACAAAAATGAAACAGCTTTTGGGCTTGCTGGCACTTTGTGACACCTTTGTGGGGAATTAAAGAAGAAAAGAAATAATATTTATTAAGTGCCTTTGACTGTAAATGAATAAATAATTGCCTCTTTTTAGTATACATGATTTAGAAGTAGTTGTGTCAGTTAAGTTTGTTGTATTTTAGCGATAATAGTCATGCTAAGCAAACCAAATAGTCAGATGCCACGCCCAAAAAGGATTCTGGGTAATTTCTAAAACAAGCTGTAGACAAGAATTATACCCTGAAAATTTTCCAAATATGTTTCTTTGATGTTAATTACTTAATATCTGGCAAGTAATGATGATTTGGGGATATTTTACACATTTTCATGAAAGTGCTCTATGTTACACTGGTGTACATGTGTATCGTGCTACAAGTCTTGGTGACAAACATTAATTTTGTCTCTCATGGTGAGGCTGCAGTTGCTCAATTTTATTTTCATTAGTCTACTATGTACATTGTATGATAGCCTGCTTCAGATCTGTAGGCTGAAAAAAAAGTGTAGAAGCTGCAGCTGTCTACAGAATACATCAGAAAACTGACTGCAGGTATTTTTTCATTAAACATTTATTTCCCTTTCAGATTGACAATTTTGCCTTCAATTGATACTCTGAAACCTCTACTTGAACGCTTCAAAGTCTTCCACCAAGATTTCATGTATACATACAGGGATGAAGCTAACTGAAGTCTGTGAAAAAGATACATAAATGGGGCAAGCACTGTCAGTGGCTTTACAGCAAATGAATTTCGTCAAAGTTAATGATGCTGAAGAGGTTAAGGAAAGGATACACGAAAAAACAGCAGTTCTCTGATGTTTACTGGTTCACAATTTAACAATGGATGAGTGGTTGTTTGTTGACAAGGAGGACTTTGCCAAAAGTTGAGACATATTTGCATGCACGGCAAGTTGATGTACTCATCATTGTATGGACACTCTAATCACATGGCTCTGTTTCCAAGACAGTACAGGTGCTGAAAGACTACAGGATAACTGAGTTCACTTCCTTGTTTTCTCCAGCAGTTATTTTAATTATTGCTTTAAATAATGTCAAGCATAATGAATGAGGTGATTGCAATTTTGGACTCCTAATCTCCAGCTAAAGTTAAAGAATGTGTCACAAATTTTCTGCACCTTGCTTAGGACTTTGCTCCTCAGTGGAAAATTTAAGGCAAATAAGGAAAAGCAAGCAGGGAACCTGAATTTAGGACGTCTTATCCCTCCCCTGCCTGCTCATCAATTCTTTTACTTAATAAAGAGGCTGTGTCACAGCATTGCAAGTTCTTTTTCTGTTGTTTTACCATTTACTTGCATGTTCTCACCATACAACTTAACACTAACTCATAAAATAACTTTAAACAGCTCAAACCAAAGCTTCATGAAGAAAATTTGTTTTTCAAGCATACATGATTCAAGTTACAAGTAACAGAGATCAACTTTGAAAAACTGTTTGGCTGAAGAGTTTTCAAAATCCCCAATCACAAACCATTTTAATTTTCTTCCATTTATCTTTTTGCCAATCCCTGCCTCCTTTTGGATTTGCAGTGTTATTCAAACGGTCCCTCAATGTTGTAAGGGAATTATTTTTACATTTCGCTTTCAAGATTTGGTTGCCAGTTGCCAGTCGCTGAATACACACTGTAGTTGGCTAAATTTCGTGACACAGTCCCTTTAAGACTAAGGTTTTGTGAGTATTTTAACATTGTAAATGTAAATGCGTAGTTTATAGTGGAAGTGCGCTTAGCTATCAAGGTAGTTCACAGACACCCCACTTAAAACAATCTGAAAGAAACAATTCAAGCTTAACAGAAACATGATTAAGAAGGTCCCCAACTGGCAGGAGGCAACCAGTTGGCAGGGTCAGCCAGGGTTTTTGGGTATACGGTATACAGGGGCTTTTAAAATCAGGTATACGGTATATTGCAGCTTAAATAAGGGTATTTGGTATATCACATTCTTTGAATTTCAGGTATACAGTATACAATGCTTCCATTAATTTTGGATATATTTGGATGAAATTTGGGTATTTTGAATCCGGGACAACCGGAAACAAATTCATACCAGAAGTCAGAACGGGATTTTAACCTGGGGCAACCACATGCGAACCCAATGCCCTAGCCACTGGACCATAACTTTACAGACTTTCAAGTGAGTTCAAACATCTTGTGTTGCTGCTCATTTACTCCTTGCATAGATCAATTCGTTAACCCATTCATCAGGCATTACATGTACATACTAAACAACAAAACACCAAAACATCAATGTATGACCCCAAGATACATTGAGTACCAACCAGTAAAGGTTGGATTTTGAGATTAAATATTGTTTTACTCCTAAAATGTTGTCTTAATCCTAATCTTAATCACAATTAATTAGGGGCAGTAATGTTTTAGGGCTAATTACATGTAGGTGTAAAACAATATTTAATCTCAAAATCCAACCTTTGTCAGTTAGTGTTCAATAGACCTCTTTTGCAATGGCCATCACATAAAATATTCTTTTGTTTTAATTCTAAGCCTTTCTAGCCTCACTATTACGAGGAAAATTCAAAAGAATATTTGTTCCAAAATGAGGGCAGTAGGTCTAATTAACATAAATACAAAGGAATGTGAAGGGTGCAGCTATTTATGAAAGTGGTCCATTTACATTGTATGGCTGGGTCATATGTGGTGTTTTGGTGCCACGTTTCAGTGTTTCGCTGTTAAGTAATGCCCCCGTTCATCCCTGAAGCAGTTCCAATGGTTTGGCATTTGACAGAGTAGAATTTAAGTCTCACTCTTTATGACTGAAAGGGTTATAGTAGAATGAATGTAATTCATTTCAATTAATTTATTTTTTAAAACTGCATCCTGTATTTAATGACGAAAAAAATATAATATTGTGAATAGTTATCGTTACATTGTTTTTTATCCAACGAAAGTGTTATCAAATGGTTTTTTACACCCCATACTCTCATTATTAAACTTGTTTGGTCAGATGTTTCAAT
>NC_090869.1:32449820-32492320 GCF_036669935.1 Montipora foliosa
CATATACCCTTTCCCTGTGTATTAAGAACATGTTTTATTTATCAGCCTGATTTTGTTCTTATTTATACATGACTTGTATGGTACAGTGTAGTTCTGCTTTATCGACCAAAATTAATTTCAGCCTGATGTTCTTAATCCACTTGTTCTTAGATGCGGGTGTTTACTGTACAACATACACCCAAGAACTCTGTTCTGTAAAAATAATAATAGGTAGGCAGCTCCACTTACATTTCCTTGTCTGTCCACCAGCCCACCAGTTGTATTTAAGGGTGACTTTCATGGGTTTCAGGATGTATGCTTTCCTGATAACAGCATCATTTGAAGTCAGTGAACATCAGGCATTGGCTTTACGATATTAAATATTTTGCAAACAGCAAGTTTCCTTCGTGACTTTTTTCTGTATACACATGTAAAAAAACTGTACATATTTCATCTGTAAGGATTATTTTGGTCTGTTTCCAGCTCTGAGACATTAAAAGCAATCCAAGTCTGAGATTTTATGCAATTATATGCAATCTACTGTAGGTTACAACTGGTTTGAGTAGCTTTAACCCACAGTGACTCATCTATTCGGTATAATGTGAGTAGTGAACTTTTTGGTGAAAGTATCTTTTGCTTATCTTTGTTTTTGAAGATTGACTTCTTCTAACGTAAAGTTCTGCCAAATATCAGCGTTGAACAGCATTTGGGAGTAGAGAAATAAACTCCCTGGTTAAATTTTAATCCGGGATTAGCATTAATTGGCTTTTGAAAAACCGGGCCCTGGGTGGAGAGAGGCACCGTGTGAGACTTACAAGGTTTCTTGCCCGAGAACACAAAACAATGTTCTTGGGCAAGACACTTTTCAGAAACCCTATAACATTTTACATAAACTTCATAGAGGATTGTGACATCATTTTTTGGTTGATGTCCATGAGGATTAAGGAGTACATTTCAGCTTTTTCATGTGAGATGTGCGGCATGACGTCGACAGGCTCTTTATTGTCTGATCCACTTGACGTCTGATCATCTCTATCATCTTTCTTCTTGAATGATTTACTTGGAGACAGAAGAGATTGAGGCTTAGGTTTATTTTTAGAGCCTTTTGGGCGACCTCGCTTTCTTTTAATTGGAACACCATCTTCATCTAGCTGAACAGGCTGTCAAAAAATAAAATACAATGTTATTATCGGTATTATAAGCCGGTTTTAAGTGCATGCACAGTAAAGACAATCAACAACTCTAACTCTTAAGGGTTAGAGGATTATTAAAGATCCTTAAATTGTTACTATGATAAAGAAAATCACCTCCTTTTTGTCATCAGCTTTTAAAAATGTGCTTAACACTTGACTGGCAAACGTTTGAGGTTTGAATTTTATCCAAGGGCTGTTTACTTTCAGTGTAAGTCTGCCATTATACTCACGTTCAAAACTGGCCGATTCAACCTCAGAGGGTTGGATCTAGGGAAACGTGAGGTCATTAATTTAAATTTGTACTCACTACATGTACCTTTGAAAGCAATCAAAAGACCAAAAGATAATTTTTATGCAAAGGATGTTCATAGTGTAAGGTTTGGCCCCGTCTGCCATTACTCAAGTTAAAAGCTATCTGATTGGACCTTGGAGGGTTAGATTATACTGTAGGGAAAAATGTTTAAATGCAGCTTGTTATCTAAGCAAGACAGCGGTTTAAAAGTCTAAAAGCCCAAAACTCCCATGGTGCATATTGATTCAGCTGCATGTACATGCATTGCATTCTTAAACTATCGAGTCTTTGATGTCATTTTCTCCTCAATCCAGTTCTCTCCGAGTCGAGATTTTTAAAATTTATGGTCAAGGCATACCATATATAAATAGGATAATTCCAGTTAAAATGAACACTGTCAGGTGTCTTTTTTAAATCAAGGGTTAAAACTCAAGGTGCATGCTGTTAAACTTTGTAATGTTTCGTGCAACTATAAGTCTCACAATGTTTTGGCGACATTGTGGCGGGACAAGTTTGTGCTTCATGCGTAGAATGGCACTTTCAGGTTCATGGGGACATAGTTTTTCAGTGAGTTATTAACCCATTGACTCCCAGGGGTTCCCCATTGACGAGTAAAAAAGTCTGGCTGGTTTCGGCCAGTTTGGACGTCAATGGGTTAAAATTTCAATCGCAAATAGCTCTTAGACTAATCAATTTAAGGAACAGCCTTTCCACAGACTTCCAAATGAGCAGTTTAGTTTTATGTACGGCTTATTTCTTAGTTTACTTTTAATATTCTGCATTTTCCATACTCCAGTGCATTTGTAAGTTGCAAAGTTTTGGCAACTGTTCTGTGAGAATTGGCCTCAAAGCCACACAAACTTTGCCTACATGAGAAAAATACAGGAAGCCATACACTCCAGCATATTTTAATAAGTGCCACCATTGCAAGGATGGATGTGATAATAATTATATTAAGAATATTTATAAACGCACGAATTGCGTTGGCAAATGTGGAATATTTCTCGTGAATGAACAAATGAATGAAACTGCGCATGACGAGACTGCCTAGTGCAAATTTAGATTTGGCTAGTGAAATCAGACCTGATACTAGCCACTAGGCTAGTCAAGCTAAAAAGTTAGTCTAAAGCCCTGGCAATATTAAAGGCCCATTTTCACCCTAGACACAATGCGCACCCAGCATGATTTTGTGCATCATGAAATTACAAAAATTCAAAAATCTCAGAAAACCTTTCAGAATCCTCTTCGCCAAAAGCCATCCGTAGATAAAATTAATCTTTTAGGTCCTGATTTGAATGCGTTCTCTACTTATCATCTCATAATTTTAGCGTAGCATGTTGTGTCTGTATTAAAATTATTTGCTTAAAAGATTTCTACATGTATTTCAACTTGAATAGTATCGAAAAACATGACAAATTGCCAAGGCGAAGTTTGCTCGCCGCTCCACAAAGACAGCAACCTCTGCCACTCTTTTGAGCACATGCATCTTTGCAAAAGCATTTTACTTTTGCATCCCAGGTATCCTAACCAATCGAAACTGACAATTGAAAGTAAAAGTAAGTTTAAATGAAGTGAGCGTTCAGGAAATGAAATAATGTCACTGAGCTCGTTAGCTTCAGAATTGTTCTATTCCTTTTGCTGAATAGCCGAACTGTAAAAATTCCGCTTTGGCGATTCTCCAGTGTGTAAATTAGTCGACTCCATAAAGATACCGGTAGTAGGAAATTTAAGCGGTTTCACTTGTTAAAATCACCCGGTAAACCACACAAAGATCAGGCTAATGGCAATGTTCCTTGTTTTCAACAGCACAAACTGGCGTTACAAAAATAGTTGGCCAATCGGAATACGCTATTCGAGATTCAAAACAATAACAAACAATCGCCTT
Source organism: Montipora foliosa (assembly GCF_036669935.1). NCBI lineage: Eukaryota > Metazoa > Cnidaria > Anthozoa > Scleractinia > Acroporidae > Montipora > Montipora foliosa. The sequence continues at coordinate 32,453,170 of NC_090869.1, forward strand.
GCATCAAAGGTGAAAATGGGCCTTAAAGAGTTTTTATTAAGTTACTTCAGTTGTTGCTTATTATTATGTTTTAAGTAGTTACCTGAGGTTGGGGAGCTTCTCTTCCCAATTTAACTTTGTTCTTTGATCCTTTGGGTCGTCCACGTTTTTTGGGAAGAACAACACCATCTACAGTATTAGAAGGCTTAAACATAACAAAGTGAATCAGTCAGAGTTCAACAGGATCACCCCTTAATTTTCATTGAAGCACAATAATCTATTTAAACCAAAAATCAAATACAGATTCTATTCATTTTCTATACTGTCCAATTATTACAAAAATAAATGCTAGTCAAAAGGAAATAAGTATACAATTTAACTGATCTTTGAAATTTTGGAACAAACTTGTAAGTCCCATGTTTCAATGATTTTAACCCTTCAACTCCCAGTAGCCACTTGTAAACCACTTTACTCGTGAATGGGAGCCCTTAAGCCTTAAACGGCTCTTAATATCTATGGAAACCAGCAAGTAAATAGAAAAATGATCTAAGAGAAGAGGATAAGGAAGTACAGGAAAGAAATGTTTAAAATCAATATGGAGCCACTCTCGTGACCAGCAGCTATGTTTTAAACGCACATGAACAAAAAAGACAAAAACAAATCACAAAAGAAGATATTATATGAATAGACCTTGGTTTTGGCTACTCTTTCTTTGTTTTGTAACACAACCATACCACTGCTCAAGCTTTGATGAATAATTTGTGCAAGCCATACGCTTTACGAATTTGAGGTGGAAAGCACTTGGTGACTGTGTCGGTAGTGGCACATATGAAAAGGTCACCAAGTCACGGGTAAATTAGGGGCAAGACTATTTTTGGGGTGGGGCTAGGGGTGAGGGGTGGGGTAGGGGGTAGGGGGTGAGGGGTTCCATAGCTGAAACAATCCAAACCATTACAAAAGCATAGTGTTTAGGCTTAAGGCTAGCATTTTAAACTATAGTACCCTTCATCCCCAACCCCCTCACCCCCAACCCACCACCCCTGGAATAGTCATGCCGGTAAATAAGCCACATTTTTTTACTATAGAATTTTGCCCAAAATTCTATGCAAACTAAGGCGAAATTAAAGCTGTCATGGAAAGAGATGTAAATTAAAAAATACAATGCCAGTACATATTTCTAACATTTTAAGATGATAAAGACTTAAAAGTACAAAGCTACCTGTGAAGCTTGTCCCTGTCCTTCACTTAACATCTCAGGGTCGACTCCATTTTGCTGAGATAAAGAAACAGCTGGCATCTGCTCTTCTTTAACCCATACCAGGTTTTCGGGCACAAGTGAAAATTCATAGTCAAAGTCTGGGTTTTCTTTTTTTGGTCTCTCAGGACGAAGTCTCTTGTCACGCTCTGATCCATTCACAATTTCTCCTGGAAATTAGCAAGTAACATTGCAGTATGATCACCTCTACATTTCCTGATGGTGAACAGTTCATTGAATTTGGCAAATACTTACAAATACTATATTAACTACTTTCTCAAATCCCAATTTGAAAATATGCCTTGTTTACCCCCAAAATCCTGCATAAGCACTGTTTTAAGACATTGTTTTCAATTTCTCTTGGGACATCTTCATGCCCCAGAAGAAAATACAAACAATGATAATTATGCAAAAATTTGGGGGATAAACAAGATGTATTATGGGATTTGAGAAAATAGTGAATAAGCTAGGAAAAGAAGTGAGACAATCAAAACTGATTTAAAAGCCCTTTTTTTTTCCAAGAGATAAAGTGTTTTTAATTAATTAACAATAATCGTTAACTGTAAACAGGAAAACATGCTTTCTTTCCTTTACTTTCCTTTCCTTTAAGAAATCAGAAGAACAATCTCATATTTCTTTATGAAAGATAAACCAAACAGTGAAATTAATTATGCAACCTCTTACAAGTAAACCAAAATTATTTCTTGAACCAATCAACAACAGGAAAGGAACTAGCACACTGCAATGAAACTATAATGGCTTTTACAACCTAACCCTAACCCTAACCCTAATCTCAGTCTTAATCTGAATCCTAATCTTAATCTCAATGAATTAGGAGCTTAACAATGTTTTAGGCCTAGGCTTAAAAAAATATTTCATCTCAAACTCCAACCTGCCGGTTAGTATTCAATGTAGGGTGGGGTAATACATGGTGTTTCATTTCACTGGTTGATGGTTTAGTAATGCCCGCTGCAAGCACAGCCACCTACTCCACCACTGCCAGCCCCCTATGAAAAAGTTATTGAAAATCCTGCTAAATACCCTTATGCGCTTATGACAAAGTGGTATGGGTGGCTATCAGAAGTTTTTTGGTCTTACTAATTTAACTATTGGAGTCAGGATGGCTTAGTGCTTATTAACCGTGCCTTCCACCTCTGCGACCCAGGTTCAACTCTTGGACCCAAGATCGTATGTGGGCTGAGTTTCAGTCGATCTCAACCTGACTCCGAGGGTTTTTCTCCGGGTACTCCAGTTTTCCTCCCTCATAAAAATCGACTCCCAGCCTATTTCATCTGCCTGTGGTGCTGTGCTCCGAGGTTATAAATGGGTCGTGTTCAGGGGCCGAGCGCCTAGCCGGCAGCACAGCTCCTTCGGTCCGACCTTGTCGAGCCACGCCCTTAGCAAGTCAGTCTCCGACTGCGAGTAAGGGCGTTTAGCAGGTCATGCATTATCATTATCATTATGATTTGTGAAGCAAAACTGAAAACTTGAGAGGGGTGGAAAACTTTGAAACCAATAAACTACCCACAAGGGTAGGCTGTGATATCAATTGATATATTTTTCCAAGAACATTTAATTAAATACAACTTTACTTACTTACTATGATTTAAGTAGAGCAAACTCCACAAAAATAAAATAATTAAATAATCTAGCCAGTGCTAAAAGGGTATATCGTTCAGTCATTACCAAAATCCTACAAAGAATGTAAAAATTATTAATGTTTTGTATTTACCTTGCTCTTTCTTGAACTGTGCTTGATGTAGTTTTCGGCTGATAAACACATGCCCACAGGGACATGATTTGCAAGCCACAGGGAGCTAAGTAAAGAAAGAAATAGCAAATTAAACAATGTGTGAGAAACTAATAAATATCAAATTTACACTGTTAAGGTTTGATTTGGGATACGTTTCTTAATTCAAACTGGATTTTAAGAAAAATCTTCTTCTTCCTCATTCAGTCCCCAACACACATTTACCAAAATGGGAACCCTACCAGCCTTTTCATGCCTTGCGCATTGTCTCTCTTCTGTTCTGACTCTCTTCTGCTCTTCTCCCTGGCTTTACACAATTGCTTTCCAGATTTCAGATGATACTTCCAGGATAACTGATTCAGTACAGTTCGATACCGTCACTTGCCACTACCTGTCCACACACGTGTTCTGCCGGCCAATCAAAATTCAACGTTTTAACACTCAAACTTCAAAGTTTACCCACCCACTTGGGAACGTTTTGGCTCCAGTTACGCAAATGATCGTAGTTGATTTATTTGCCCTTTGGCAAGACATGGCGTTTTCAATAAATAAGCTTGGTAGGAATTTCAAGCAAGGTGTTCAAAACTGCCAAAGGCAAAATGCCCGTACGCGTTGCTGACTTTGCTTCCGGTGAAGTGTTTGCGGAGTGGCGCCAAAACGTTCCAAATTGGGCGGGTAACCTTTGAAGTTTGATTGTCAACACTCTGAATTTTGACTGGCCAGCAGAACATGTTTTTGTCAAGCGTGTGGACAGGTAGTTGCAAGCCACGGTACCAGCTGAAGACTGTCTATTCTAAGAGATGTGCCCAGGTTGCCACTAATTAGATGCAAACTGTTTTAAATAAGCGTCACGAAGTGTCCCATTGCTCTTCTCCCCAACTTCATCATCGCTCATATCTCAGAATACTTAACAATAGACCTTTTTACCGATACGGCGGCCATTTTGATTTCTATTGTTTCGAATAGCTATTATGAGATGCCCAGGGGGCAAATAGATATTAATTTGCCCCCTGAGTATCCCATAATGTCTTCTGAAACAATAGAAATCAAAATGGCCGACGTATCTGCAAAAAGGTCTATTATTTCACGAGCGCGTGTTGGATATGAGATGGTAAATAAGCGACGAGCCGCGTAGCACCGAGTTGGCTATAACCAGTCTCATATCCAACAAGCACAAATGGAATAATTGTTTTATTAAATTCCTTAACCTCCAAAAGTTTGGAAGTACCAAATACGGCAAAAAAAGGGAGAAAATCCTAGCGAAATCAAAAAAACTTGATGATGGGATGTTGTGTCATACGTGGTGGTCAGACAGACGCAGGCTCATTACAGAAACATGTCTTATCTTTTCACGTACTTCTAAGCGTCGAAATTGATCCAAACCTCTTTCCACAAAAACTTTTTTTTTTTCCTTTATACCTTTGTGTTGGATGTCCAAAATTGGCTGTGCATGTAATTAAGTGCAATCCTGGACATTTGTATCCTAAGCACCCTTAGTCCTGCAGCCCTTCTACCTTTTGCATGGTCTTCCTCTTTGTTTGGGTATTTTGGCTCCATTCAATCCTGGACACGAGGCCATGGACTTTTTATTTTTTTAATGTAGTTTTGACTCAATAATGTTGTATGAAGGTATCAGATAACCTTGGCATTTGTAACATGCCAACATTTTCTGTTGTCTGTGCAATTATGGTGGGTTAGCCATGTTTTGTGTTTCAAATCTGTAGAGAAGCAATGGAAGAAATATATATGCCCTTGTAACAACCTCTGCTGTTCCCGAAACTGGATTGTAAGCCATTGAAAGCCATTGCCTCTCTAGACACTTGACAATGGATATGGTGCAGTTAAAATCTTTCTTTGTTTAAAACTTTTTCAGACTAGTTTGTTTTTTACTTTCCTTCGTCTTAACCCTTTAATGCCCAATAGTGACTTATAGATTTTACTCTGTCTAACGCCAGACGATTTTACTCGTCAAAGGGAGACCCCTTGGGCACTAAAGGGTTAAAGTGCCCCTAACCCCAAAACATTTTTTCGCTAAAATAAAACTCATTGCAACCATTTTTTCCTTTTTCTAACAAATCCTGCCATTTTATAGGCTTCAACAGTTGTGAAAGCATCTTTTGTTCATGACAGAGTCAGAAGGGAAGTGGGTCTATTCCTGATTTCAGGAAACAATCTACTTTGCATGCATGATTACAAAGAGTAATGCAATGTAAATCAGTTTGTGATGTCAAATCAGGAAAAGACCCGCTCCCATTCTGACTCGGTTGTAAACAAAAGATGCTTGGGTTTTCACAAGTTTTGAAGCCTATAAAATGGCAGGATTTGTTAGCAAAATGAAAAAATGGCCGCAATGCGTTTCGAACAGGTACAAAGATTCATTTTAGCGAAAAAATATTTTGGGGTGAGGGGCACTTTAAAGACACTATCATAATCTGAAATAAAGGATCAAGTGAAAAACTAACTAGTTTGAAAATTCTTAACCAAGGAAAAAATTTAACTACAACAGATATTTAAGTCAAAGGTTGCATCATCTGAAAATTAGCTTCCAACGCACATGACAGTCTGAGCAGGCTCAATAAAGGACCTAAAATCATCTATCACTATAGCTGTTAGTTGGTCGCACCAGATAGGCAGATGTTCTAAATGTTTGGGCCATAAATTTATGAAGAGTACATAATTTTCCAAGAAATATTAGTTTGTGACATTATTGACTAAGAGAAATGCAGTTTTCAGGTAACACAGTGCATAACAGAGGTCACATGCATAGAAACCAAGCATTCTGATTGGTCAATGATGGAAGAAACACACACTGACAGATAGCCAATCAAATGTGAGCTCTGGATGGCACAGTTTTTTCCTGATTGTGATACGTCCATGTTCCTAATTATAAGCTACCTTGGAACTTTTTCATCTCGTATTAATAAGTAATCACAAGCTTTTTCTTGAGGAATTTGGAATAAATTAGCACCCGTAATTTTTTGTCAAAGCCTAAAATTCTACTCGCCCTTTTGTTCGTCTTTGAAAACCTTTATGCATGCTCATTTATTCCAAATTGCACTTGAAATCACGTGACTACCAATAGATCAGAATACTTGCACTGGTATATATATAAAATTTTCCCGATAAGGGCGTCAAACAAAACATTTCAAGGGTACACCAAAAAATGGCCATTTATCAAATCATTGCTTATGATAATTCGAAAATTAAGATTTATTTTTACATATTGAACAAAGTCACATGGCAATGAACAAAATAAATTTAGTTCCTAAATTCTAGCGAAATATTTGACCAAGAATTTCCCTGTGAACGTTAAAATTTTAAACAATTTCAAATAGGCGTTTTTCCGAAATCTAAAAACCAAGTAAGCTTACCTCTAAGCTAATTATATAAGCACCGTGCTTTTCGCGATCTGCGAAACATAAAGCAAACCTTCCTTTTAAATTTGAGATTCTTTCCTGAAGGCATTCTGTGCTCTTAACTCATCAAATGAACGTGTTTAAGAACGAAGTCTACCAATAATAAACATCAGTTTCTCGATCGCTCGAGTCGCTGTCAGATGATGTGCTTCCCTCCATACTGTAAGCTTAAAATTCTAGAGTTTTCACCTACCGTCTGATCACAATTTGGGCATCTCTTGACAACCATATCAAAATATCGCTTTCAAATAAATAGGTTGTTTTTTTAGGAACGGATTTTTCGAACGCAAAAAAAGGAAAATATAAATTATATAAATAAAAGCAAAATTTCCTGAACCAGCTTCGTGTGCGAGAATGTAGTGTTTGATCGAGTGAGAATGGGAACAAGTCGTTACCGAAACGCGGGAATTGATCCCCGCGGGATAGCTTTCAACGGGTGATTCGTTCCAAGAATTCACTTGTGTGTTGGTATGAACCTAAGTGGCAACACGCCATTATTAGTACTAGTAGTAATCAAAGAATAGGAGTGCGTTCTCCGCCTGTGATAATAGTTGTCTGTTGCTGAAATCATGATCTTTATATGAACGGCTGAAGTTTTAAAGACATATAACATATTGATAAAGTCCACTTTTGATTTCCTTGCTTTAATGCCATTTGATATGACCTCTGATGACACGTTGCGTGACGGCTCCAGTTTCGGTAAACTCGCAAATTCATGTTAGTAAAACGTCTCATTTTCACTTTTACTGATAATGTTTAAGCATAAAGGCTAATTTTTAAAAGGAATACTTGTGTTACATCTAGGACTCCGTGTATTCTGAGCTGGAAGCACAAATATCAGCTAACATCTGTAACATTCTCTCGCGTTTCCGTTTATCCGTGGTTTATTTTAACAAACTCCCGGACAAACTCCGCGCGACTGGCAATAATTATTTTTTCCGCTGATGAATAAATATAAGTCAACATTTACATTGCTATTCCTTAGTTCTGGCTTACTCTTATGTCTTGGCTTCAGAGTACTCTTCATTGATTCAATTTCGACCTTCGCTGGATTCTGACTGAACTGTTTGTGGCAACTGGAACTATATATTAATTGAGGGTGCGTTTGATTGACCCTATTCCGGAACCAGAATACGCGGGGTGATGATTTAAAACGGTATGTCTGGCGTTTTGAAGCAGCAAGGATAATAAAGATATGTTTAAAATAGCATTTTAGCAGGTGTTTGACAATTTTAATGTGAATCTCGTAAAAACGAACGATTTCCAACTTCTATTCCATGTATTCTAATTCCGGAATATATGGTCAATCGAACGCACCCTAAGTCAACAAATGTAATCAAAATATAGCCAATGAACTATGGCTCTTTCCCTGCGTACGGTTAACATCCCAAAGCCAAGGCGATTTAAAGTCGTGTTCGTGATCACAATAAATAATGCTGTCCCAGCTATGTAACAAAAGCACGTCATCTCGCATCCTGACAAAACAGGCCAAGCTCGGTCCAGAATAAAAACTTCTAGAAACGAGCGATCGCGAACAAATCGTCTCGAATGCACGAGCTTTGCGATGATGTAATTTGTTTTCGCCCGACCAAAAACTCTCACTCCAGGCTGCATTGACACTGCATTCTCTTTTTTGTCGAATGCAATCGAAGTTAAAAACCAGTTCAAAGAAAACCTCAAAACGCCGACAAAAACGAAAGAAGAAGCAAAGACATAGCAGATTGACACGAAAACGAGGCCTAAAGCCCCTGAAAAACCGAGAGGGGTGGCCAATTTGCAGTCTTCACAAAAAATCTCGATTTCTCGCGGCTGCGAAACGAAATTAGGATGCGCTCTCTCGTTTCTCGAGAACGCAATTATTACTAGGAGTTTCAGTGTGAAAGGGAGTGCTGACGTGGAAATTGGGAGCAGTGACTGGTATTTTTTTAAAACAGCTGCAAATTTTTGAGCAAGATGGTACCTGAAATGTGCGTGAAAGTATTAAAAAAGCGCAGAAAGGTGTGCATATCAGTTTAGCCTGTCCGGAAGGCGATACTATTTTATAAGCAAAAAGATAATTTCAAAGCAATGGCATGTCAGTTCATTCTTTGAATTTAAACTTCTGTTCTTCTGAAATTTCTGGCCCCTTTTCAGCAAAAGAGTTACCTTTTGAGAAATGCTGAGCGTAGGTGAGCAGACATTGCGATTGCGTGACACGCTTCGTTTTTACTACTAATTTGCATAAAATAATAATTTCATCCGTCGTGTGGCTCTGAGGAAAGAAGGAGGCCTGCTTGTGGTCTAGCTAGAGAACTGAACTTTCTCTTCGCTCAACGGTTGAAGATGTTGAAGAACAATTTGACTCGGTGGTCAAATGCAAGGGGTTTAAATACTGAACATGTACGGTTGAATGATGATCAATGTTGACCCACTGGAAAAGTGCTCGACTCAAAGGCTGTGAGGCTGTGAGATTCCCTTCCAGCAATTATTACTGGGTTGCCATATGGCAATCGAGTCGAAAACTTAGGAACATTTTTTCTGTTTTATTTTTTCCCTGTCAAGAAAGTGGAAAAGTTGCGCAGTAGGTCTTTGCTGTCACTCCCCTGCCAAGTATTGCCTTTGTGCGTAGAGTCTTCTGAGCGTATTTTTGATAGGTTTCAGGGAGTTTTAGAATATTTAATTCACCTGCAATGGCGTCGAACTCATTGCAACGCCAATGGCGTTTTAGTGCATCTTTAAACAAAACGTACCCTTATGGAGCTCAAGAATGGAACGTCAACTGGATAAACAAGACAGGCGGTGAAAAATAAACTCTGGAATCTTAAAAGCGACGAGTAATGGCCTTCGACAACAATTGCCTCTCCGTATCAAAGTGGACTGTGATTCTAATATTTTACTGATTGTAGTGTTATGTACAACACTGAAACCAAATGGCACATTTTGTATGGGTTTAAGATTTAAACTCATTGAAGGAATCGTCCGCCTTAAATGCATCTGTGTTTGCTGAAGTCACATCTCATTTTCTGTCTGTTGTCTGGCTACTTACCTTTATTTTGTACTCAACTCTGCACAGTCTTCAGGAAAAAAAATCGGACATGTTACAGTGAAGAATTATTTGAAAGAAAGCTTGTTGTCCATTTTTGCTTCATTATTGAAAGAAATGGTTCTTCAGTGAAGGGTTTGATCAACAGTGTTCCAGATTAAAGAGTCGGATCTCGGGTCAATAACCCGACAAAGAAGGCTTCCCGACCCGACAGATGATATGTAAATATTCAGTTAAATATTACAACAAAATTAAAAAACCAAAGACGGATGTTTCTTCGCTAACAAGTACCTTGTTTAACTCTGAAAGCGACGAACGATTAACATTCTTCCCTGTAGACAAGAACCTTGACACCAAGGTGATCATGTGCACCTTTGTGGTTGCCTTGCACGTGATCAATTTCTTCCTTTTGACAGAACATCACGACCAGTGGAAATTCTAGTGCTTTTACGATGGATTGTCATTAATCTTTAGGTGAGAATTCGAAATTTATAGCTCTATATAAAAACTATGTTATTTTTTCTTCATCTGACTTTTGGCTTGCTTTTTACTGTAAACTCCCGGCTTTTGCGATACTATCTGGTGCAAACGTAATGCAGGAAAACGTCCGGCAGAGCAATTTGCAGTTAGATTTTTTTGCAGGCTATTTAACTTAAAGAAGGAACGAGTGAATTTTATTAGTGTCTCGTCGATAGGACACAGATCATCTAAGAGACACGTTTCCATCAAAAATTGTCTTAGTGGGAAGCGTCGTAATGGTCGGGATAGTAGAACTAGATTCAACTTTCCCGATCATCCAGACCGTTTGCCGCAGATCGCCGCAGACGCCGGGGACAGATCTTTCCATATGTCTGCGACGTGGAGCAGACCCGGCTATCGGCGATCGTGTCGCAGACCGATCGCAGACCGTTGCGATCGGTCTGCGACACGGTCTCCTGTCATATTTTCTTCTCGTGAACTTATCGTTTTTCAGTGGTGTGTAGTGTAAGAAAGGAAGAAAAATAAAGCAAAGTTAAATATGATAGTACTTTGAGAAAGATAGTTTACAGGGAAGAATGTAGTAAAATCGGCTTATGAATGAGAGAATCACAGTACTTCCATTTTACATCAGTGGGGAGTGACTTGAAGGCAAAAATCTAAGGTCAGAGACTAAAGAAAGTAAGCTTAGTCTAGTTCGGTTTATTTAATTCCACATAACATAAAATTGGTAAGGCCACTGCATTTTTATATGAATATTTTCAACTGTGCATCCCGTTGGTAACAGTGATTTGAACCTCAGAAGATCTGCAACAGATTAAATGACTGTAACACCGTCTGGCACTGCCCCCTATTATGAGACCATAGGCGTAGTAACATTAACGGCTGTCAGTCAGTCAGTGGGGTTTGGAGCAACCACATGTAAAGGCAAATAAGTTCAAATACTCAATGTGAGTCACAAATACTCGAAATAAGTATTGGCTCCTATGTTTGGGTATTTTATACCCGCCGAAAAGCAAACACTCGATTTTGGTGGCAAATACCCACTTTGGGAGGCGAAAAGTGAAATGTCTCTATATTCTGATTGCAGAAATGTGAAAATAGTCTTTTAAATTGTACAAAGATTATATCGTGAAGTTGGAATTAAGGATTGCATGGTATTACGAATTCTATGCGGTAACAATAAAAACAAAATTTTTGTATATCTTATGAAAAATTGATGAAAGTTGCTCATAAAATCGGATTTCAAACCCTCTGTTTGGTATGATAGCAAATACAAATAGATAATATAGGTGGCAAATAGTAAGTGTGCAAATACTCATAACTAGGAAAACCATACGACCCCCATGCACTATCTTTCTGGCTTTCTTGTTTTTTTTCCTTTTTCATTTACCACTGGAAGTTTTCCTTTAAGTAAGCATGTCCTTCTGTCCAGCTGTTTGCAACATGTCGTCTTTATATAATATTTTCAGAAATTCAATTTCCTGAGAAAATGTTACGCTTCAGTTGTCGGAGAGGCAAAACGGGCGGGGCAAAAAAATAAGTTGTTTGTATGATCTGTTTTAATTGGTTTTGTGAAACATTAGTAGATGCCTGGGAAAGGCCCGCATGGCATGAAAAACTGTTACGTTGACGACCAGGTTGACTATAATTAGTCAATAGAGTTTGGATCGACGTCGACCACTAGTAAGGGCAATAAAGTTTAAATACTCAGTGTGTATGGGTAGCAGATATTGGCTCCAATGTTTGGGTACTTCAACCACACCGTAGCAAACACTCGCTTTTGGTCGCAAATACCCACTTTGAGGGACAAAAACGCAATGTCTATCAGTTTTCGTATTGCAGAAGTGTGAAACTAACATTTATAAATATAGAAAGATTGTCTCGTAAAGATGGAATACATACATTCCTTTAAAAAGATTGGTTTTACGACTTTTTGTGACTCAGAGGTAACAAAAAACACTGTTCTTCGTTTGTATGTCAGTCGAAAAATGGGTGAGAAAGTTGCTCATGACATGGAATAAAATAGACAATATAGATGTAAAACAGCAAGTGTGCAAATACCCACAACGAGTAAAGGCATAGAAGACCCCCATCTTTCATTTGTTTCTCTTTTTTTTTTTATTTTTTTTTTTTTTTTTTTTGCCTTTTTCACTTCCTTCTGGAATTTTTGTATTAGATCAGCACATCCGTCTGTCCAACTGTCTTCCACATATTGTCCCTATATCTTACAATTAAAAAATCCTGGGAAATGGTTACGCTTCAGTTTCCGGGAATGAAAAATGTACCTTTTAGCTGTTTGTATTTTCTGTCACATTAATTGTTTTATTTAAACGTTACTAGAAGTCTGGAAAAGGTGTTGCAATAAACTGTATTCACAGCCAGGTTTTCGTACATTATACTAGAATTGGCCAACTCAGTAGTAGCTACCTCGCAAAAACTGGAAGCCTTTTTACAAGTTTAAGGTGAAGCAAGTCTAGAATCAGCAGCGCGATCAAAGCAACAGTTTTCAATGACTTTCAGTATTCGGTGGTTTTATTTTGTGTTTAAAAAGGTAAAATGAATTAGCACCAAGGGTTCTGAGTTTACTGAGGAGTGTAAAGAATAATAAACATTTTAAACAAACAAAGAACAAACCGCCGTCATGAAGTTTGATCAGTTGATATTTCGAATTCAGAGTATTTTTCCGACTTCCATAAAACTCGTATCCCTTGAGCAAAGGAAATCAAATCCATCTTGGAAGTTGGCCTTTGAAGAGAGCCCTAGTGAAACAAAATCACAGTAAGAGATAAGCTCCTACATAGAAGATGAATACTTTGATAAAGCTGAGAGTCTTCACAATAGCTCCCTAAGGCTGCATTTATTTCACCTGTATTCTCTTTCTTCCTTTCGTTCATCAGATCACTATCAGCTATTTGCCAGTCTTCAAAGCCAGACAATGAATTTCTTGATTTTGCTAGTTTTGTTCTCAGCTTAGCCGCATACTTTGCGCTTTGCTCGACCGAATCGGTGAGTAACAAATGTACAAATCACTGAAGTCCTGTAACTTACCAGCAACAGAGTTACTTTATCGTGGACGAAAAACCACTGTCGACTATGAGAGGTTTAAAAAAAAATTTTAGCTACGGACTCTTTTTAAAGAAAATAAGTAAGACAAATATTCATACAGCATTCCAGAAACGCCCACGATTCGGATTGAGCGGTAAATCCAAATTTTGTCCTCTGTTTTCACCACGCATTGAACCCTCCCCCCTGCCATCCCCCCCCCCCCCGACAAATAAAATGAGTGACGAATGGCACGTGCATCGAAACAGCTGAAGATTCGGCAGCATAGCAGAGTTTTCAGAAACCAGTTTGGCGCACGCTGCTACTGTTGCATTGACAAGGTTCGACGCTGTTTCTCCGCAATCGCCCAAATTATCACTTACAGATGCAATTATGAAACACAATTTTTAAAAAAAACGAATTATCATGTACCAAGAACTACAAGGGTTGCAGGATAAATCTCACTTGTGTTTTTCATTTTTCAACACACATCAGGTGGAAAATCCCGGTACGAAATCGACAAATGCTTGCCCAGTGGATGGTGTACCTGGTGTTCCAGGGATACCTGGTGGTCCGGGTCGCAATGGACGCGAGGGTCCCAAGGGAGAAAGAGGCCCATCAGGACCACCCGGAGATAAGGGACCTATGGGACCTAAGGGGGAGCAGGGTACTCAAGGACCCAAAAGTGAAACCGGTCTTCAGGCCATGCCGAAAAATTGGAAACAGTGAGCATGGAAAGACATTAATGAAGACAAAGATTATGGAATGACAAAGGTAACGAAGAAACCAGTCGATATGAAAGAGAGTTAAAAGCATAGGTATTCCAGTCAGCGCAGGCATGTTTTGTTCGTCAGTCGTATTTAGGGCAAGGTTGAACAAAAACTTTGTCGTTAGGTTTTAAGAAATATTTTGTGACAGTCTTGGAACAAAGTCGAAGACTGTAAAATGTGCCAAAATCTTGATCAGGTTGTCCATCAGGTTAGGGCAGCAATGTATTGTTCATTTTCATACATTTATTTTTTCGGTTCCCAAACTTGCGCGTCAGCTTTCATTCCCTTAAACCTTTCGATAAAGCTGGCATGAACAGGTGTCACGTGTTATACTTATTCAAGTGAAGCTATGATCCTCGCAGTTATGAACGCAATTTTTGCAATTGCGTAAAGAAGCCTGAAAAATTCAGGACTTCAACGGGGTTTGAACCCGTGACCTCGCGATACCGGTGCGACGCTCTAACCAACAGAGGTATGAAGCCACTGACGTTGGGAGCTGGTCATTTGTAGGTTCTAAATGTTCCCGTGATTAATGAATCAACGATGAAATGATATATGAAATGGATCGTATATGAACTGCCGATATGAAATCAAGTGAAGCTATAAAGGATTTTTCTTTTTCAGAAGTGTACCTTCAACAAGCTTTCAGAAAACTCGGTTTTAAAAGTCGAGTTTAATGGCGTCTACAGAATTGCGTTTTGTCTGTACTGCTGCAAACGCTGGTTTTTCACCTTCAATAACGCGGAATGTCAACCTCTGGCAATCGACGGTGTTATGCACATTCACGTTAACCACGGCAAGACAGACAGCAACATACACAAAACAACTCGGATCGCAGGATACTGTGCCCTAGGGAATCGGCAAGGGGATTGTGCGAGTGGCGATCAATGTTGGAGATTGCGCGGGAAAGAAAGCTGGTTAGGATGCTTGTACTGGGTGGAAGTCCGTCACCCGTATAATGATCGAGGAAGTCCCTCCTCCGCAGAAATAAATTAGTTTTTCTTGGATCCAGGACTGATAGCAGTCCTAGCACGATCAATTCAAGTAAATTTATTTTCCTGAAGTCGGGTGCTTTTTCAAGGCAAGTAAACTGATAGTCTATCATTCAAGATCCAAGATAGGACATAACATGATAGTGATTTTCTTTGCTGGATGTAGATTCTATTCTGAGTGTAAAATGTTGGGCACAATTTACTGATAATAAATGAAGTCATTTTACTGTCACTGTTCAATCGAGGTTTTGGTATGGGTCACGAAAGTGTGAGGGGAGAGGGGAGAGCCTTAGGAGAAAACAACACCCTTTCTGAGGGTTCTGAAATGAGGTTCACCGGAGTAGCTTGACAAAAAATTTAAATCCTTCCGCAAACATTTTTTCTTACATAGTTCGAAATTTACTTAAAGGGAAAGTACGGCCTAGAAAAAGTTTCTTTACCTGCATTATCATACTTGACCACTCATTTGGGCTTAATGTGTTCAAATAGCCAACAATGATGCTTCAAAAAATGTAATTTCTGACGTTTGAATGGCGTGAATATATTAGTCAGAAATTAATATTCTGTCGGCATGATTTTGAGGTTCGCGGGTGGTTGTGGGGGGTGTTCAAGAGGTATTTAGGGCTTTGGCGGGAGAATTAAATCATTCTAGGTCAGTTAGTCGTCCTCTTCGCTCCTTTTTCTTTAGTCTTCTTCCTTCGTGTTTATTTAATCATGGCGGTTCCCACTGAAGTGCGGGAATTTATCAGCAGTGCGCTCGCTGAAAACAACAGGTCCTTGTTCGGGCAGATTTCCAAATTAGTAGCTGATTCGGCTGAGAGTGTTTAGCGTTCTAGTGTGGAAGCTGCTGATGAGTAGTTGCGAGAAATTAAAAAGCTTCGTAGAGAGGAACCGTAATCTTTTAAGCGTAAAGGAAACGAAGTGCAGTACAAATTCAATTCAAAGCTGCAGGATACCTTGGTTGAAGCTAAGTCCCACCTCGAAGCCAATGCAGTTGACAAAGCCAAAGCCTCCCTGTCAGAAGGTATGTCTATGGTGACTGAAAGGCAAAAGCTTATCCTTTTAGCAGACAAATCCGAGTTCGGTTGGAAGACCGTTCAAGAATACATCCAGCATGAGCTTGCTGATAGTGAAGCGGATGGCAAGAAGATTCGCAGGGCAGAAGAAACAGCTGAGAAGGCTTTAAAGTCCGCAGCTGCTAAGAAGTCTGCAAAACGGCGTCCTTTTCTTCGCTCTTACCGTTCTCAGTTTTGCTCCCAGGATTATGGAGGTTCTTCTACGTTTAGTCCTACGCGTAACCAGAGTGATCGGCATTCCTTTCCTCGTTCGTCTGGGGCTCCAGCAAGATCTGGGAATTACTTCGCTTGTGGAAAATTTGGCCATTGGAGGTCCGAATGTTCACAGATTTCTCGTTCTGGTTCGAAATCTGCAGCAGGTATCAATTGACTAGGACTCGACGAAAATCGTAAGTGTGACGTTTGCTTTCTTGATCCCCCGTGTGTTTGGTTTGATGGGAACAGCTTTGAATTTGAAGATGTGGTTTCTGTTCGTAGTTTCGTTGAATTCCCGCAAGTTTCTGTTAAAGGCAAACTGTTGAATTCTATTGATCATTGGAAATCCTCGGGTGCTCCAGATTTCATTTTGAATATAATCAGAGACGGTTATAAGATCCCGTTTATCTCTACGCCCTCACGTCATCATTACAGGAACAATGCGTCGGCCGTTAAAGAGGCGGGTTTTGTTGGCGAAGCTATTCTGGAACTTTTGCGCGACAATCGTATCGAAGAGCTATTCTCTCCTCTGGATATTATCAATCCACTGAGTGTTTCAGTACAGAGCAGCGGCAAGAAGAGGCTTATTTTAGATTTAAGACATGTCAATCTGCATGTGTACAAGCAGAAATTTAAGTGTGAAGGTTTGCATACCATTAGGAGTGCTTTTTCTTTTTCAAACCCAGAATTTCTAAACAGAACGATACATAATGTTTTTCTCTCTAAGAAAAAATGTATTTTAATGGGTGATATCAGTTAATATAAACGCTCTTACAAAAACGAGTATCTCCAAGGAATATCTTAATTTAATACAATCAGAAGGATTTTCTCACCTGATTTTTGAAGCAACTCGTCTTACTGAAAATTCACAAAGCTGTATTGACCACATCTTTACAAATATTTCAACTTCTTGTTCAAGTGGCAGCCTTGCAGTTGAGATCGCGGACCATCTACCAGTCTTTACTATTTTGTACGACCCAAAATTTAGTCAATTTCCTGATTATTTTGAATTCAGACACTTTCGGGATTTTGAAAAGGAAAATTTCAAATTTGATTTATGAAGAGAGAACTGGGACTCTATTTACAAATGTAATGAAGTAAATGAAAGCTATTCTAGGTTCCTCCATATTTTCAACAAAGTTAGTAATATACATGCACCACTTAAAAAAGCCAAGATTAAACACAAAGCATACAACCCGTGGATTACTTCTGGTTTAATGAACTCCATGAAAGTTAGAGATAAACTATATAAGAAATGGCTTATTACTCGAAATTATGTCTTGCTACCATAAATAAGATATACCGTGACCGCTTTTATAATGACATTTTAACCAAATCAGACAATACGAAAAAGATGTGGGACAATTATAACTTATTGATAAATAAGAAACGACCAAGTTCTCACATAGAAAAACTACTAATGGATAATAAACAATATGAACAACCTTTATCTATCTCCAATTGCCTTAACAATTTTTTCTGTAATGTTCCTTCTATATTAGCATCACAACTGCCTAAATCTAATAAAAGCCCTACCTCTTATCTTTCTCAGAAACAAAAACAATTTCGATTTTCATATTTCTCTGAAATAGAGATATTTTTATTACTAGAAAATCTGGATAGAAACAAGTCATTCGGGTGTGACAAGATTCATCCACTTTTATTACAAACCGCAGCATTTCAAATATACCGTCCTTTAACATTTATTGTTAATCTTTCTATCAATCAAGGCATCTTTCCTCATAGTATGAAACTTGCAAAAGTTGTTCCAATTTTTAAACAAGGCTCTCGTTTCGTGTGTAATAATTATCGACCGATCTCAGTTCTATCTTCCATAAGTAAAATATTTGAGAAATGTATTTTTAATCAGCTAATATTCTACTTTACGAATAACAAAATGATTTCCCCAAAGCAATATGGATTCAGACCAGGCTTCACAACTTCTGACGGTCTAATTGATCTTATTGAAGAAATGGTGTGGCACTTGCAGCGTATTGTTGTCCGAATTGTTAGCCCCCTGGTGGCTATTTAGTTTATTTGTCCACGCCCCCCCGGCGGTGTGACACTTGCAGTGTATTATTATCCGACTTGTTAGCCCTCTCGTGGCTATTGGGTTTATTTGTGCACACCACCCAGCGGTGTGGCACTCGCAGAGTAGTATTATCAGTATTGTTAGCCCCCCAGTGGCTATTGAGTCTCTTTGTGCATGTCCCCCGGCGGTGTGGCTCTTGCAGAGTACTGTTTCAGAATTGTTGGCCCCCCGGTGGCTATTGAGTTTATTTGTGCACGCCCCCGGCGGTGTGGCGCTTGCAGAGTATTGTTATCGGAACTGTTAGCCCCCAAGTGACTTTTTAGTCTCTTTTGCACAGCCCCCGTGGTGTGGTACGTTTCAATATCGTTTTTGTATTGTGGCACGTTCTTGTGTATTTTTGGCTGTGATTGCTATGTCAGTCCCAGGTGCCATTTAGAATTTTTGTTCCGTTCTTTTTTTCTGTTTCTTTTCAGATGTTTTCATTTTCGGGTATCTGGTCCTCGTTTGCTGAGCTCTCCGATCCATCTTTAAAGGAATTGGCTACCAGGTTAACGTTGTAGTCTACTGTTCTTGCGTCGAAAGCAAATGGAACGGCTGATGCATATAGACGCGCTTTTCTACGCTGGGAAGGTTTTGCTTCCTCAAAGGCCGAAATGCAAGTTTTTCCTGCTAAGGCTGAGCACGTGGCCTTGTACCTCCATGATGTGTTGGACACGACGCAGTCCCATTCCGCGGTGGATTCTTCCATTTACGGAATTCAGTGGGCTCACAATTTGGCTGGCATTCCTTTTCCTACTGTCAGTCCCATCGTTCATTCTATTAGTGGAGCTGCCAAGAGGTTAATTGGAACACGTCTGGTTAACAAGAAGGAGCCGATTTCACCTGATATGATCACGAAGCTGGTTGAATCCTCTAATTTGGACAAGTTGCTGGAACTGAGAACGCTTGTTTTTTTCTTTTGACATTTGCCGGATTTTTCAGAATAGAAGAAGTGTTACACGTAAAGTATGGTGATGTTATTTTCCATGATGGCTACGTTGCTATCAATCTTAATATAAGTAAGACTGACCAGCTTAGGAAAGGTAACCAGGTTGTTATTGCCGAAAGTCCAAATAGTGTTACCTGTCGTGTAAGGATTTTCAAGCGTTATTTATATCAAGTTGAGCGTTTTCCTGTTGACGCTGATCATTATGTTTTTAGGGCCCTCGCTAAGACTAGGTTAGGTCATACCCTAGTTTCAAGGATATTGTTCCTGACATTACGTCGTTTAGCACGCATTCTTTAAGGGCAGGTGGTGCTTCTGCTGCTGCTAATGCAGGTGTTGAGGATAGGCTTTTTCAAAGGCATGGTAGATGGAAATCAGTTTCTGCTAAAAATGGCTATATCGATGATGGTTTGGTTTCTAGGTTGTCAGTTTCCCAAAGATTGGGTATTTAGTCCCTTTTCTCCTATGTGTTATTACCTTATTTACCCTTTCGTTGCCGTGTAAATCGTTTCAGTAGTTTCTATAACGCTAACAAAATTTAACTACATTTTAAGTTAAGTTTATTTTACTGCCTGGAAAAGGGCATTCATGTAACAGTGAAAGTCGTCTATGTGGTGCACGTGCTTGACTCAGTTTTCTCGCTCCAGTATAATGATATTTTGGACTGGCTGACTGATATTTCAGTATGAAGCGAATGTCACTAAGACCAATATTAATATACCCGAAGATCCCGCTTCTAAAATGAAAGATCCGAACAGACAACATAGCAGTCAGGTTTTCAGGTTTGAGAAATCAATCTACGTTTTATTTCGCTGGCTAACTTTTCTTTAAATTTTCATTTTCTGTTGGAGGCTTCGGTGTGTGTCTAGTTTCATCTCCCTCGAAAGCGTACTTGAGCAGATCAAAACACACCCCAACAGCGGTAGTTGTTGTGAGTCTCTGTGAAAAAGCCTTGCTATGTGTATTGAGCAACATCTGAAGGTTTCGTCGACCTATTCTAAACGATTTCCCGTGTGAAACCGAACAAATACGTTTGCTGAAGCATCAAAGACGGCTGTCGCACAAGTAAGAAAGTGAAAAAGAAAAGCGGTACGCCAGTCGAATATTTCTATGTCGCATGTTCAAGGTTTTTGTCTTGTGGCTGATTTTTGCCGCCCAGTTTGATTGATCAGAGGATCTACAAGTACTTAGTGGCTTGAGTTCCTGTCACATTTATGGCCTACTTGGCCTACTGCCTATTGAACTACAAGACCGTTTGCTATAGTTTATCTTACATTAGAATTTTGTAGAGCAGAAAGGTCACACAACATTGGCCGTATTTATACTAGAGGACGTCTAAGACGTCCAGGAACATTAAACGCCTGGCCGTAAGTGCGACTAATATAAATACGGGACGCACTTAACTTCGACGGCTAGAAATCAAATTCACAATTTTCTTCAAAAGATACTAAGATTTAATCACCGAAGAGACTGTGTGCACTTCATTGCTAAGTGCGGCCCAGTTTAGTGCGTCTCGTCTTTATACTAGGCGGCTTAGACGTCTGAGACGACTAAGACGTCTGTTAAGTGCGTCGTTTAGACGCACTTAGGCCTAGTTTATACGTCGCGCTATCGTCGAATTTAATTCAGACGAATTTAATTCAAGGTCCTACTTTAAAATAAATTCGTCGATAGAGCGACGTATAAAACGAGTTCAATTAGTCTGTTAAATTAAATTCGTCTTAGACGCTTTATCTGTCTTGAGGAGACGGATAAAATATCTTTAAAGCGTCATCAGTTTATCCGGCGCACCAGCGTCGCGTCGAAGGAAATGCATACATTATTTTCGTACATTACAAATTATTTTAATGAGCCCGCACCTACTCGAAGCGGGCGATTGGTGGACTTTTCGTCTACTGCGCATGCCCTGAAGGTCCCCTTGGACATTTGCGCGCCATTTTCGAGAGTTACGATATTTTTTGTTGTCCTGGCTCTTTGGAATAAATAAATAAAATAAATAGGTCTTTATTGTTTTTTAAGCAAAAATACATGTTAAAACAAGAACAGTTACATTAAAAATAGCCGAACGAATTAATTAGAATTACAAGGCTATCGACATTACATTAAATAGCTACTCTATATTTGAAAAAAAGCCTGTTAAAAAAACTATTTTTAAAACGCTGGGTATTAACCCTAGGGAGTGGACTACTAGGAACTCGGAGGAGTGCTGAGCTTTCTTTCATTTTGGGGACGGAAGGGTACAGAGGGTGACTGGGCATACCGGAGATCTTCTTGAATAGTGAGCGATCAACCTCTTCTAATACGCCATATATGTCAATTCTGTACGAAACATATTTGCGTTTAAAGCAGCGCTGTAGAAAATTCTGAACCGTCGTTAATTCAGGTATTGAGGAGACATATACGGGTAGACCGTACGTTAGTTTGGGTAGAACAATTGATCTAAAAACGTAATCTACGTCTGGTTGTTGGTATCCCTCTTTACGTAAACATCTTATCACATAAAGACACTTGTTCGCCTCCTGCAGCTTAACCTTAATATGCTCGTTAAATCTATGATTACTTTGTAAAGTAACCCAAAACACTTTTAAACAAGAAACTTGCGTTATATTGTTCACAGGGTCTATATCATGAGCAACCTTCTTACAAAGTATTAGTTCATTGCATTTTTTAGGATTACATGCCATGTCATTATCTTGGGTCCAACTGAAAAACTGATTGACAACCTCTTGAGAAAGATCTATTGCATTTTTACATACTTTGACTAGCAAGGTGGTGTTATCAGCATATTTAACTATGCTGGTAAGGTCATTATCCCTAATGGCCAAATTGATAAACAAGTTAAAAAGATGGGGCCCACTGACACTACCCTGGGTTGTTCCTTTGTTCACATTATGCCATTTATAGATAACACCCTTGAATATCAGTCTTTGTTTCCTATACATTAGAAAGCTTAAGTACCAGTTAACCAGATAAGGATTGAGATGAAGAGCCTTTAGTTTTTCCCCAACTAAGGAGTGTTTTACATTATCAAAGGCTTTCGAGAAATCCATTGCAAAAAGCCTAACATAGTTACAATCGTTATCATCAAGTGCCCTTTAGTAATTATAATGTATTTGAATCAAGGCGTCTGTACAGCTGCAGCCCTCCCTATACGCATATTGTGTGACAGTCAGATTTTCTTCAAAGACTTTTTACTGTAATGATGGTATACAGTTGTGCTATAACTGTACAGCGTGCTATAACTGGAGTCACGTTAATTCCCCGAAAATCCGAATATTGAACAGGAGTGTCTACCTTTGGGAGGGGATTGATGTTAGCTTCTTTCTAAGCTGTCGGCCATGTGTAAGAGGACAGAGACTTGTCCCACAAAGCAGTCACCACAGGAGCGAGACTTGTACAATTGTCCCTCCAAACCCAAAACGGCAACCCATCAGGGCCAGTAGCGGTTTTTTTAATCTTGGATAATGCCACCATCACATCAAATTCCTGGAGCTCTGGGGGTGGGTGTGTCTCGGGGTTTACCCTGAGGGGCACTGGTTTAACGTAGTTCTCATCATTGCACAAATCCCCAAAATAATCATTGAGACCAGCAAGAAATTCCTTTTCTAAATATGGCTGAGGTTTCTCTTTCCTTAAGGTGATTTTATCCACTCTACTCCACCAGTGCAAACTCCTCTGTGCTCCATTCCTACCCCAGTTTTTTCGATTTTCACCAATCAACTAATAGACCTTCGATGACAAGTCCTCCACTTTGCGAACGTGGCCCTTATCAGCAGCTCTTTTCTTCTTCCTTAACAAATATTTAACTAGTGGAGTAATCCACGGAGGGTCACGGGAAGACATCACAACTCTCCTCACAGGGAAACACTTATCCATAAGATTGTGCAGTTCCTTATTTAATATGCTAGCTGCTATTTCAACATCCGGAGCATTGATCACAGGTGTCCAAACAAAATCTTCTAACTCTGAAGTAAATTTAGAAAGAGAAAAAGTCTATCATCTTGTTGCAGTAATTGTGCAAGAGAAACCAAGTATTCCTGGATAACGTGTGATAAAAGTGTCTGTGTTCGATCGGAATGTTCGATTTCTGAAGATAACGAAGAAACAATCGGATGGCAAGCAAACAAACGCGTTGGGTATTGTCGGGAGTGTGCTGCTCGTGGAGAGAAAATTCATGAAGACTTTCAGAACGACGTCGGTAACAAAGGTGATTGTGAGGGGTAGCATAATGTGAAACAAGAACAAAACTGTGTTGAGCAAAGTTTGTAGATAAATAAACTAGTCAAAATTGTTCGTTATTGCGCGAAAAATATGTAAATTGCCATACGTTTCGAGGCTGCTGCCTCTTCATCAGTGGATAAAAAACAACTGTAAATGTAACTGTACAGTTGCCTTTTATCCACTGATGAAGAGGCAGCAGCCTCGAAACGTATGGCAATTTACATATTTTTTGCGCAATAACGAACAATTTTGACTGATTGTGAGAGGTATCTTGCATAATGTAGTCGCAAAGAAGAATAGTCAGACTCGTTTGAGGAAAGTGAAAAAGTGAACTGTGAAAGCGGGAAAAGGAAGAAAAGGCTTGGGGACCTTGGGCGAAGAGCGTACTGGAAGGAGAATTACATCACTGATATGATAAGTATCTTTGTTAATGACGACCAGCTGGTCAAGAAATTTTGCAATACCAGAAAAGCAAGCAACACTGAAGCTTACGAAGTGGTGCAAAAACGATTAAACGTCGAATACAATAAGGCCTCTGGAAGTGATTTCACTTTCCAAGTGCAGCAAATGAGGAATCAATTTAAGTCGTGCATCAGTATCTGTAAGCAGATTTGCACGAAAATGAAGACTGCTTCGGGTATTGAAAGGCTTGTTGTAGAACGGGGATATGGCAAATGGTTTGATCTTCTCTATCCACTTGTGAAAACTAGAGATTCATGCCAACCAGAAAATGCATGTGAACCTTCTGCACATATTGGAAATGAAAGCATGCAGGATACTAGCACAAACGAGGAGGAAGTTGATGATGATGACGATGCAAGTAACATATCTAACGTTAGGAATTGAAGTGGAGAAGTTTCAAACAATAGAAAATGTTTTTCAGTGAAGAAACCTGCCACCAAAAGAAGTAAGACTGAGCAGATGGAAAAAACGCTTGAACTACTTCAAACTACGATCGAAAATGATCCCACCAAAGAACTTGTGCAAATTTTAAGGGAAGATATGAAGCACTCCAGGGAACAGGAAATGAGGTACTTTCAGTTGATGTGTGGCCTATTAGCACCCAATGGCAATCCAATTATGCCACTTCATGGTAATTTTAACTTTTACAGCAAGTTCAAATTCAGGTAATTTTCACCATCAAAGTCATAATTTTGCACAACAATCTGCGCCCGTTCCAACAGCCACTAGTAGTTGTCGTCCAAGTACCCCATCATATGGGTATTCACTCTCTACAATTCTTTCTAACAGTTCCAGTGATGAACAGTCTCTCCTCCATCATGTTCAGTCGACTATGGCATCACAAGGACAATCTGGCATTTCACAATTTGAGCAATTTTGAAAGCATTGGCACTTTGATATCTTATAATCAGTTGTTTGAAAAAGAGCTTTTTGTACCATGCCTGTGAGATGCATGGGTTTATTCCTTTTGATAACACTGTGACAAACTGCTTTGAAATGAAATATATTTTTGAAAACAGTGTGTTTGCATGAAAGACAGTTTGTAAATTAAACAGGAATAGGTAGACCCTTGCCTCTACTGGCTTGACCATGAGAAATATTAGCATTTTCCACAATGGTCTTGGACCATAATAATAATAATCAGAGTTTCAAATTTTTTTGTATATCTCCTTGAAGGCAAATTAAGAAGAGGTTCTTATAATACAATTGAGGTGACACGCTTTCCTTGGGATTTTTGACGGCGACAACACATTTAGACTTTTATTAATTAAGTTAAGTTCAGTTGGTGAAAGTTGAAAATAAAATGAAGGACAAATAGATCAATGATGATTTACATTTCCAGTACTTATTCTTTTTCCTCCCACAATTTATTGGTTAGAGTCTCCCTTATTGCTCCAGCTAAACGAGATGAATCATTCTGCTTATAGCAGTTGCGCATTTGAAGCAGATCTCGTATTTCGTCTCTGGTCCTTTTCTTCAGTGTGAAGGGGTCAGTTGTCAAATCCAGTTGGGCAGGAAGGTTGTCCTTTCTATTGATGCAGATATTGTGCAGTACAATACAAGCAAGCACGCCCAGTTTCACGGCATCTGGTCGATATAAAACTCTCCACCTACTCTTCAGTTGACCATGGGCTCGTTCAGTTACCATCCTTGCCCGACTAAGACGACAGTTAAAGTAACTCTCTTTAGGTGCTAGCATTACCGTATGGTTTCATTAACCACACTCTAAACGGGAGAGCAGAATCACCCAAAATCATGGGGTAAACTTCGGTCCCTTCAATGACTTGAGATATTGATGGTATGATACTGTTTTCAGTAATGTTGTGCCACAAATCAGTGGACTGAAAATGGTGGAATCATGCGAGTTCCCTGGAAAACCAACACTTGCCCATATGAAGTGATCCTTTGCGTCTACGATGGTCATTAACACAACAGAATAAAAGTTCCTAAAATTATGATACTCCTTGCAGGCTTTTGGACCACCAGGAGGGCACTGAATGGAATTGTGGCATCCATCTATAGCGCCCCAGCAGCAAGGGAACTGCCATGCATAACGCTGCCATATCAACCATTTTCTCCATAAAATTCTCTCTGGTGGTTGGAAAGTTCAACTTCAAAGTGCTCCTGTCACATTTTAATAGGGAACTGGACAAAACGGCAATTATATTCGAAATCCTGAGGAAAAGTTTTAGTAATTTCGACTAACATTTTCTAGACCGTACTTTCCCTTCAAGCAATGGTAATAATTGGCAACCGGGTTATATGTAATTTGTGTTGCCATTTTAAAAATTCCTTGGTCCCACAGATCGAGCTTGGCTGCGTACGCGCGCGCGCTCAGCTGAAAACCCTTTCGAGCCTCCTTAAAATCTTTATTTGCACGGCGCCCTCGCAGAATTTACGCGCGTGTGGCACACGAGATGGCGTAATTTTTTCTAGAAATAGATTTTTTGGCACAACACATGGGGACAAACCTAACAGCGAAAATGACATCTCGTTACGGTCTCCATCCCTGATTATGGCTCCTGATTCTGGTTAAATGCAATGCATTCTGGTTGAACGTAATGCATTCTAGTAAAAAGTGGTTAATTCGAGAATTCGTCGCAGCTTACATACTTTTCCTTTGGTCGCTTCGTAGCAATGACAAATAGTCATGCGAGGTACCTACTGAACACCCATCGTAATCCCTACACCTTCAAGATACCAGAACTCAACAATGCGCGCTCTCCACAACGTGAGAAAATACATTTGTTGGTAAGTACCAACAAGTAAAATTATTGGGCGTGCATCTAATTAGGTGCATTTCTGGATGTAATTGTAAAATTAAATAATGAAATGGAAAGACGAGTATGAACGAATTCTCTCTAACCTTACAGCAATTTTTATCACCGGAAAATCCATCCCGTTGACCATTTTTTTAAAAATTGGAATTATATTCTTGTTAACATCACGCATGCTTTTTCTGGAACTCTAACTGTCTTATAGTGGACATGCGTAAATTTGATTGATCGAGTTACGAAAACAAGTAACTTTATTTTTAGGTTGTTTTTTACATTACCAAGCATGAAAGAGATAACTTTGGATTTTCAATAACATGCTTCGGGAGAACACAGAACCATAAAGGTAGTCAAAACTTTCGATTTATGATTCTTTTCCTTTCTTTTCTTTTCTTTTCCTTCGTGTTCCATACGCGTATTTCGACGATTTGATCGACAAT
Source organism: Montipora foliosa (assembly GCF_036669935.1). NCBI lineage: Eukaryota > Metazoa > Cnidaria > Anthozoa > Scleractinia > Acroporidae > Montipora > Montipora foliosa. The sequence continues at coordinate 32,480,061 of NC_090869.1, forward strand.
CGAGCCTACATTTCAAGCTATGCAACAATAACCACATGCACGCATTGCAGACCTAACCTGTCACCACGAACATAAGGACAATATCGGCAACTCGATGACTTCGTACTATAGCCAGTAAGCACAAAAAGACAAAAAAAACAAAAAAAACAAAAAAACAAAACAAAAAAGAAAAAACAACAACAACAACGAAGATTATGAACCAAGTTCATTGCGTGCTACGGTGGCCAGTTTTGAGAAGGGCTACGTTGGGACGAATCTCACAACCTTCCCCGACGAGCTACATATATATAATAGTTTCCGCCTTGTTGATTGACCAGCGAAGCCGGCAAGGCTAGTGAGGCCACTTGTCGAAGGCTCACGTTTCAGTGATGTTTACCTTTCACTGCCGAGTTGTATTTACACTCTACTGTTAAAATTTATCGGGCTCCTGCTCCCTCAAAAAAAAGAAAAACTAGCAACAACAGCAAACAAACAAATAAAAACATGAAACAAAATTATACTGTTCACGGTGAATTAATCGCCCGATTTTCATTTTACGGATAATTATTGTCAAAAATCACGGCTCACGGTGATTACCAAAATCACGTTTCACGAGGAAAACAAAGGACATTTCACATTTCAGGAGAAATTAAAAAAAGCAATTCACGGTTCACGGTTCACACATCGTTTAAAGAGGAAGAATTATGTCTAAAGCATTATGAGAAACATCGAATCTGAAAAAGCACGAACGGCTATGAAATTAAACAAAAAAACAAAGATATCTCGAATAAAATCTTTTGCAACTCCTTGTGGTGTTTGTGTTGATTTCACCGCTCAACTGATAGTTGTTAACACTTATCTGTAATATCTCATTACATGTATAATTAAAGAAACTACTTCATGGTAACTTCATGCTTGGTTTTATCCAAGAGTCATGAAGGATCACAAACTCAAACGCAGTCTCGCTCGTTCGTTTGTGCTTCCTCAGATCACGGGTCCAGTCCTGCATAAAAATCTTACGCGCTCACCAACCATTATGTAATATTTAGGTAATAGTATTTAAGTTATATTTAGCCCATGCTTTAGTATCTTTCTGTGAGCTAAGACTAGTCCATCATCATTTTGGTGATGTTATTATTCATGTTTTTTTTCTTAATTTTTGTCTTCATCTTTTTAAGGAAGTCTTAAAAATTGTTTCATGGATGCATGCTACCCAGGCAACGTAACCCTTTCAATCTATCCCTAGTGTCCGGGTTTCACTGTCCCCATCTGACGTGGTATTATTTATTAGTATCTCCAGAGAAGAGGGAAAAATATTGCTCCAGGCTTATAACTTTTATTTTTGTTTTCACGTTTAAGTACATCATATCTTTCTTACTACAATGAAGCATTTTGTTTCCGAGGCGAAACAGCTCTCTGGCAACACAAGAAATGAATAAACTACTAAAATATACCGCAGTTTTACAAACGTACGCGATATGCATTCATAATCACTACCAGGTTTCTTAATGAAAATACTATCACCAAAAATGACAACTGGGGAGCAGGGCTGGCGCAGTAGTGAGAGCACTCACCTTCCACCAATGTGGCCAGAGATCGATTCCCGGATTTGACGCCGCATGCGGGTTGAGTTTCCGTGGGGTTCTTCGCCGGGTACCCCGGTTTTCCCCTCTCCTCGAAAACCAACACGCACTTGTGCTTCTCTAAATAACCTTGAGACTTAAATAAAGTGATTATTATTATTATTATTATTATTATTATTATTATTATTATTATTATTATTATTATTATTATTATTATTATTATTATTACTAATATAAGATGCTTCCTAATAATCTCTTACGGTAAGTACTATAATGACAATTCTATGCGACATTTTGGAAGCTACCGACCTTACAAAGTTTGTGAACTTCCCAAAAGACTTCAACCGTCAGGGTTTTCGATAGTTTTTCAAAGTACCGGATTTGATAATGAAAGTATCGGACATTGTTATTTTCCGTTGTAGGGCCGATTGCAAGTGCCTTAGGAGAGAACCCTCAAGAAGACCTGGTGATTTCTTGTTAGTTTGGAGGGTTTATTGCGCGTGATTGTCTTGTCTTTCGTCAGCCCATACACCCAAGTCCAAAAAAAAAAAAAAAAGAAAAAAAAAGAGGCCAACAAATCTTTAAATCTATAGGGTCAAACTACCAAAAGTGAAATGGTAAGCAAACGGACGAAAACGTCCGGCCTCCGGCCTCACACGAAAACCCTGAGCGGTAACAATATAAGTAGACGAACAGGAGAGAGTCCATCCTCACCATCGAGTCTCAGTTTCGTCAACAAAGGCGAAGACGATTCTATGTTTGGAAAGCGTATAATAATCATGGTTCATCCAATAAAATCGCTTTGTTTTAATTTAAAGAAGATGACAAAGATACTGCAAACGCAGTACTTTCTCTTTCAGTTACCCTGTTTTATGATGCCACAGCCAAACTCAAAACTAAACTGACTGATTTTGTTTACTCCTGAGCTTGTTCATTGATCAGAAATGGAAGCTCCAGATTATCAGATTCTTCTAAAGTGCGATATTATTGAGATTATTGGACACCGGGGTTGGCAATGCAAAGCAAGGTGAAGTTGCTCACAAGACCTGAGGGTTCTTGAAAACTGCAGAAACTTATCCCGGTTTCTGTACTTTTTCTTCAATCATATGTTCATTCTATCTCAGTTTATAATACTACATGGTAAGAAATTCCGATCAGCGATTTAGATTATCTAAGGCTCCCTCATCCATTCTAGTCAGGAAAGAATGAGTCAAGAATACATCATTTCTAACGATCGGCCAGTTTAACATAGCTTTTTTAACGATAAACAGTCTTAAAAGCAGAATATCGAAAGTATAAATTGAAAGCACGTAGTAAGGACCTTGGGTTTTGAGTTAATCTTTTCCTGATAACGATTTCACGATCAATTGAGGCCCTCGCATGCTGTCGGCTTACATTATTGAAGGGCCTAAGTACAACAGACTGCCGGTTTCCGGGTCAAATGTTACTTTGTCAGCATTATCATCATCTTCTTCTTCTTCCTTAAGGCCACCGTTTTCGCTTTCTTCAGAGTCAAAGTTGACTGATCGAGGTTCAACTGACTCTTTCGGACACTCATGAATGCTAACAAGGTTAAAGCTTACTGCTCCACTCTCCTTGAGCGTACCAGATACTGATGGCGCATTAAACTGACCAGTTTGCATTTGTTCTTTCATCAAACTTTTCCCTGTCATTCCTCGTATTTCGTTCTGGAGGTCGTTCAGAGGCAATAGCAATGCCAAGCAGCACGAAAGAGACCATTGTGGATTTTTGCGCCACTCCTTCATAAAGCGGTAAATATACGTGACGTACTGGACTGAAAAATTAAAACAGAAGAGAAAGTACAGAAATACGTTTGTTATCTCTAGTGAACGAAAAGCCCAACAGCGGAGCTTGGTACTCTGAAAAATGCGCGACTTTCTTTTTCTCCCAGTAGATGTTAATGCCCGGATGTTTGTTTGCGTGACTGTAGTCCATTCGTGGTGAAAGATCTTGAAGGGTTTTCGAAATTTCATGGAAATTTTCAGAAAAACTTAGCCTGTTTGTTATAAACAGATCTCGCATGATAGGTCAAAAAAGAACGCTCAAAATAGTTCAACTTTGCCTCCTAGCTTCTTTGTTTGAGTTGGCTAAAAAGTTGAAACTTCATTTTGACAGTGAAACTCAATTTGGCTTTATTATACCATGAGATACAAATGACGCCAAATCTGGAAATTGGACCCTTTTTGCTTCCTCTGGCTTTTCTTTAATAATAACAACCAACCTCTTGACTGAAAGATATCACTAGATTGACATAATTCTTTTTTGTGATCCGGCAAATTGAATTATGTTGTTCACATCATAGATCAAAGTAAAAAGTGCCAATTAATACCCACGCTGTCTGAAATGTTAAGTATGGGACCCTTCAGATGCATAGCCAAAGGAGTGTTGTGGGGGAGTTATAAAAATAAATTTGTTTTTGAAGAAAATTTGAAAAAATAGTGACCGCAAAGTACAAACCGATTCTGTGTCTTCATCGTAGCGGTGCAGTTTACGGAGTTTTTAACAACTTTAACAATTACAAAAAAAGAACCGTCGATAAGGGAACAGCGTGAAGTTGTCAACTAATTGTTTTTAAAAGGACGTGGTATCTTTCGTATAAAGTAAGATGCTTGATATTTCATATAAAGTAAAATGCTTGATATTTCTGAGCTCACAATCACACAATGCTAACCAATCGAAAGCCAACTTCCCAACTCTCTAAATTTGCTTTAATTACAATTGAGAACAAAATGCTTACCCACAAGAATTCCAATCACTAGAAAATTTGCTCCAAATACCAATGCGTGGAACATGATATGGTCCATGTCCACCGAGGAATGTACTCTCTCTGCTGGTATTCTACTCACAGCACCTATTGCAAGGTTGACGAAAGTTACAGCAAGGGAACAAACCATCAATTTGTTCTCAGAGGGCTCTGCTATCGGCTGCTGGAACGCAAAGAACATAGCATAGAGACCTGACATAACATAAGCCAACCCAATATAGGCTCTGCTCTCACTTCCTATCAGGATAATGCCTGAAGTTAAGGTCACCTTTCGAGCTGTTTCAATAAGTTCCCAATACCACGAGCGATTGTTGTAATTTGCGAATAAAAACCGTAAGCCTGTGACAATTTCGGGATTTGAATGCTGGGAATATGTGGCTTCATCATCGCTTCCGTCGCCATATTTCTTCAATGACCTTTGGTGTCTCCAAAGAACCGCCAGGGCAGCTATAGGTAGAAACATGATATACAAAATACTGCAGTACGCAACAATCACTGATCGTCGGAATTCTTGGCTGGAACATTTGATATTAAAGTCAACTTTTAGAAACGTATCGCACTTTTCACTGTTTTCGTCAAGGCACAGTTTGCGACAAGCAAGGGGAAGAACATTTGCTGTCTTCGAGCAGGTGCTTAGATAGGTTAGGAAAAGGAAGAAAAAGACTGTTCTGTAGGCCAACTGCTTTGATTCGGAAATTTTCTTCACTTTCTCCCCTCGACTCTGGAAGGTCTTTCTGGTTAATAAGGCCTTCCTAATGCCATAAATAATGATTGCTAAAATGATGACTGCAGCATTGATACCAAGCATAGCAAACAATCTTCCAAAAGCATTGACTTTTAGATTTGGAAAGAGGCAGTGGATAGGAGCAATCTGGAAAATATTTAGCTGTAACATCTCGGAATATTTTCCAATAAGGGAGAGAGAATCTGGCCATTTGATGTATGCAAATGCTTCAAGAACTCCAAATATTACCTGGTAGAAACCGATAACAATTTTTAGTCTTCCAAGAACTATATCAACTAAGGAGCGACCTTGTTTTTTCTTGGCTTGTTTCCTGCCTCTCCAAACCACGACCGCAGTGATTATAATAGTCACTGCTGCTATGACGGAAAGCTGTGCCATCATCCATGTTTTTGATGGGCACTCTCTGCATGTCTTCAACTGTTTGTAATATCCGGGACTACACACTTCACACAATGGTCCTTCATATCCAACATCACATTTGGAGTCAAAATCCCCCAGACATGATTCCGGTCTTGGGCACTTATGTGGTCGAGGAAGAGAGTATGGGTACTCAATGATGGATTGGATTTCAACAGGAGAATTCCCGTCTAAGACCTTTCTGAAGGATTTGTAAAGTTCTTTGTTTGTATTGTTCTCCCATTTCCACCAGTAACCGGGTTGAAGAGTAACGGCTTCCTTTTCGCATTTGAATCCATCTTGCTTTTCACATGGCTCGCAAAATTCAAACATGTGCCTTCGAAAGAATCCCTCACGACAGTGACATGCCCGAAATCCAGCAAACAAATTTGTTTCCGTCCCTGGAAAAAATCAGACACCACAATTTATTCACATATTCATTATTCGTACAAAAAAGGAATGCCGAAACATCGTTTAATTTAGCTATGTTACATTTTCCCTGGTGTATAGGTAAACATTTATTAACTCATTCATATTAACTAGTAGTAGTTGACACTACAGCTGCCCCCGCTGTTAAGCATAGTTATACGAGGAATTTAATGTATCCAGGGCCCAGGTAGATGTGGCCTGCGTTTACAAACGCCGGAGCAGTTGATGTTGAAGAGGAGAGACAACAAATCAGAAGGGTTGTTGACAGTTTTGTAAAGTAGCGGACATACCTCTGAAAGCACCGGAAGTGACATTTTTTGGGCCCCTGAAATCAGTACCGAATATGAAAAGGGCGTTGTGAGTAGACAGTTTGATCATGGTGTACCAGTCGAAACAGAAACGAAAGAAAACGCGTGTTCAATATTTATCACAATGTGGCCATTGTTTTTTAAAATGTAACATGCGGCAAAGGATGACGTTTTTTAGTCTTGAGTAACGTGAATAACGTAACCACCGCTGCACGATTTAATGTCAACGCTTTATTTACATGTCCTTGATCTGGATTATATAATCGCAGTTGTAGGATTAAATGGCCAAATAAATAGTAAGAAACAGGGAGTGTTAAAATCTGACCGGATGAAGGAACTGAAACGGTGTCACGGTATTATTAAGTGATACGTACATCATAGTGAAAATTTTGTGTAGAAAACTCTTCTGGTACCAAAAATTAGAATTTGGAAATTTTGAGAGTATCCCCAACAATGCAGCTACCCATGACATGGTTTTGCATGTTTAAGAGTTTCCTATGTTGCGATAATTTATTCGAAAGTTATGTGTGGCTGCGCAATGTTCGTCAATTAACCCAAATGAAACAATTCGTTCGCGAATGTTTTTAATTTTTTTAAATGCTTAAAATAGTCAAACCGAAGAATTTTCCTTGTTGTGATAAAATAGTTTAGTCACTTTCCGGCTCCTTTGTGAGAAAACAGAGTTGAAATAAGAAGATGCTCCAACGCTCTATTGCACGGCACGTGATGTGTGACGCACCGTGACATGCTCGTATTTATTTAATTATTCCGCAATTACATTGAATTATCTCGGGAACAGCTATTCTTAGAGTTATTTTCATAGTGTTATGTCGTAGAGTTAGAGTTAAGTTTCCAAAATCCTGAAGTCAAGATTTTGGACTGCCAAAATCCTAAATTCAAGATTTTGGACTTCCAAAATCTTGAATTCAGGATTTTAGCAGTCGTTAACTCTAACTCTAAGTCATAACTCTGCTGAAATAACTCTATTGATAGTTAACCTCAATTATCTCATCTTGTTCTCGCAGAACAATTCGGGCGAAATATCAGTCGATTACTTTGATCCCTCTCGCACAAAAAATGATGCTTAAAGTACTTACGAAGCACTACACCGACACACCGTAACTCTTACTTCGCGCAACGCTTGCTGCTAGCTCAAATATATAGCTGGGTATGACGCACCCTCACAAATAGCAAGATTTTTTTCCATAATTACGTTTCTTCGGCCATTCTCTTCTACGTCATCATTACCCAAGACTTGCGGGCATTTGGTGTGAAAACGTCATCATTTCCCGATTATTCCGTTCGCGCTTGCAACTTTCAAGTCGAGATTTTTCCTGGTAGTACACACTACATGTGTAACACTATATCACTTTAACTCTATATACGCGCAAGCTACAGTGATGCCTCCTAAGAATTTGCCTCTTGGCAAAATCCCTGCGTGGGGGCAATAAATATCTTTATTATATATGTACTGAGATTTACTACAAAATAAATCGTTTAACATTTAAGCAATAGAGGACATTTTCCGTGTTCACATAGCCTCATCTAAACAATGATTCTTTACAGAGTACAAGCAATCTGAGTGGTCGTGCATGTGGTATTTCTCACTGGTGAAAAACATAGTCATGATGACCAATCACAAGTTGCATACGAGATTTTTCACTTGTGACAAACTGAAATCGTAACGGTTTTCGCGCCTTTCACTGAAGGCTTTATTGGACAAAGGGCGAACCATGGCCTCTTGTTCGAGCAATCCAAGTTTTTCAGATCGAAAGACAAGAAAAGTAAAACATCAAGAAGAAAACTGAACGGAATGTTGCTTTTCATAACGAGTTTTAAACGCTAAAAGATGAGTCAAGGCCAACAGAAAAAATTGCCCCTCACGAACTGAGTTCGTAACAGTACGAGAGAAAGAAAACAACGAAGGTTATGAATCCAATTCGTTGCGTGCTATCATGGCCTGTTTTTGTTATAGCATTATGAGAGACTTTGGCGGAGTTTGAAAAAGCAGAAGCGGTCTTAAAATCAAAACAAACAAAATCTCAAGAAGAAAGGCAAAGGTAATAAACCAAATGCTTCAGTTGCTCTCACAGAAGACGAAATAAAACTGCTGTATGACAAAGAAATGTTTGGAAAGTCAACTCCTGAAGCTCTCCTGAATGCAAGGAAGGGTTACGTTTTCACAAACGTAGGCCGTGTAGCACTTATGTTTCAACAGACTTAACTGATGAACCATGTGAGCGTTAGCCCTACCAATGGAAATGGGCCCACACAAGGACAGAGAAAAACTCTGACCAGGGTTAGAACAGCGCTGCTCTACCGACTGAGCTACAAGGTCATGGGTTCAATTCTCACCCTGGTCAGAGTTTTTCTCTGTCCTTGTGTGGGCCCATTTCCATTAGTAGGCCTAACGCTTACGTGGTTCATATGGGGTAGAAACCTAGCACTTCACATTACACTCTAATCAGTTAAGTCTCCTAAATACAGTTTGGTTCAACAAGCATGAGTTTGACGTCATTAGCGGAAAGCGGCATATATTAGACTTATTATAAGGGTGTATACCGGTTCTGTATCTATAATTTGGCTTGGATCTTGCGTTGTTGACTTCACTGACTTTACGCAGTTACAGGATTTACGGTTTACTTAAGTGTATCTATATTCTAGTTTCTAACCTTGAGGACAAGGACCACAATCAAAAGAATTTTTTCCAGGTGCTTTATTTTTGTGGACGAAGGTGCCATTTGGACACTTCCGGCAACTGTCGGCGACAAATGCTGCAGTATCTGAGTAATAACCACCTGAGGAGCATATAAATAATATCATGGTACTCTTTCTCAAAGAATAATATAAGCAACTGTGAGACAACAAAGCATCATGCATAAGAACATACTGCTACTTTTTTTACTACTACACTTAGTAACAATAAAAATATGTGATAATAATAATAATAATAATAATAATAATAATAATAATAATAATAATAATAAAAATAATAAAACAATGATTTTATTCCAAATGTCATCGCTAAGAAGAATTATGTTTACAATTTTTAAGAATCGCAAAACAGACAGAAAGTTGTATTGTTTTGTCTCACTAGGGCTGGGGTACCACAAATATTATTATAGATGTAATAAAAGTTTACACTTAAAAAATATAATAGCGGAACTCTTTCGCGGCCTGGGGCAGTGCCCCATACTTAAGAGAATATGGTCAGCCCTTCTTTGTTCGGTTGCCACGTGATTGACTGAGCGTGCGTCCGTCCGTTCGTACAGACTCTGTGGGAGTGGGATGGGAGACTACGAAAGGGACTGGAGGGGAGTCTCGCGAATGCAGCTTTGAGGCGCGAAAGGGCGAATTTTCTTGGCGGGAAACCTTTGTGCAGCCTGCATTTATCCCACTGACCTTCGTCACTTTTGAAAAAGAGCTTTTTCTATCAGTGACGAGCAACGGGATAAAGAGCAGGAAAGAGCACGATAGAAGAGGTTACGAAATTTGAGAAATGTAAGCGAAAAAGGCCTCGAGAGTAGCCGAGGAAGGAGAAGAAGAGAAAATTTCAACGGGAGAACACCGTAAAGCTGAGAGAAATAGAGCGAGAGACAAAACACTTATTTACAACGGTTAGCTTTTCAGATAATGTTTTTTCCTTCAAGTGAAGCTATGATTCTCGCAGTTATGAAGGCAATTTCTACATTTGCGTGAAGAAGCCTCTAATTTTCCCGTGAGGAATGAATCAAGGATGAAATGATATATGAATCGAAATGGATCACATATGAACTGCAGATATGAAATCAAGTGAAGCTATGATCCTCGCAGTTATGACCATTGATTCACTCGTCGCAGGAACATTAGAACCCACAAATGACCAGCTCCCAACGCCAGTGGCTTCATAGCTCAGTTGGTTAGAGCGTCGCCCTGTTGAAGTCCTGAATTTTTCAGGTATCTCCACGCAATTGTAAAAATTGCGTTCATAACGGCAAGGATCATACCTTCACTTGATTTCATATCCGTAGTTCAATATATGACCCATTTCATATATCATTTTATCGTTAATGTTCTCCTTAATGGATGCCTCGCTGCTCGCATACTTTTGTAAAACTCGCTAAAAAAAAGAAGAAGGCCTAAAAATGTTTGCAATTCCGTGTTGACAGAGATTCTGGCATATTTCAACAATCAAACACCACGTCGCCATTTAAGTTTACATCAGCAAGTATCATTGGCGAGTTTTCTTGTCATCATTCGTCAGACATATTATAGCCGAACATTCTCAAAGCCGTATATATTTACATTGGATTGCAGTACATTTATCTGCAATGAATGCACTTGAAAGCAATATTTGAGACAGTTAAATTCTTTTTGATCAGATGAGACTTTGAAAAGCGGTTTGATAAGCTAGAACCTGGGATTTTTTTCAGTTGTTCGGCTTCCTGAGAGAATGGTTACCCTCCAGAGGGTAAAGGAATTACCGACGTTAAGGTGTACCTTTACCTTTACCAGCAATTGAGTAATAACAATCGTTTGTCTTAGTTCGCACCCCTTTTTGTGGCCGGCTACGGGTGTTTATTTTGGATATGAATTCGTCGTTACTGTGGCGACTGTCCACACCAAACTAATACCTTTCGATTTGTAGGATTTTTATGTCAAGTGGACGGCCAGTCGTGCTGAGCAATTGCAGTGCAGTAAGCGAATTACTACGCTTTAGCTTGAGTTTTTAATAAGTAATTTTTCCTGATGTCCTAAACTGAACAGAGAGGGTGTACAGATTATCAGTCAAACGGAAAATGTTTCGAAAGAGATTACTGCGCATGTAATTTCGGTTTTATTTGTTGATTTCCAAAGGGTCTTGAGAAGAGCAGATGAGAAATAACTTGGAGAAATAAAACAACATTTTATTTTTTTTTACAAGACATGTTTCGACATATGTCGTCTTCAGTTGTGATGAGTTTTACAATTTGAATTTAAACCTATTTATAAGAAAAATACAATGGATGAATTGATACATTATAATTATTCGCATACTTACAAAAACAAATTAAATGGATTGGCTATGATACTTAGATACTATCGTTGCGACAAAGCCGTTAAAAATGAAGACGAAAAAGTTTCCGGTAATTTAAAACTGAATAACCAACGAGACTAAACTGAAAGAGATAATCCAAAATGTTGTAGTTGTTAGTAAAGAGTAGGTTTGTTCCATTCGATTCGTTTAATTTTAAAACGCGAGTTGGCTGAGTCCAATAGTGTGAAACATTCAGTGGAGCAAGAGCCTCGACAAGCTTTTGATGACGCGAGATGTTTGTATACATACGCGAGTAGAGATATGACGAGTGGTTTCAGGGGTACCCAACGTCAATTTTCGGAAAAAATCTGTTTGGAAGACGATTTGAGATCTAGAATTTTCGGAACATTTGTTGTAAAACTTCTTGCTTGCCCGCCTGTCCTATGATTTTCAGACATCTAAAAAATGGTATAATTGCCCATGTTTAACGGATTTTTACTCTAAAAAGGTCACCTAGAAATTTCGAGAGCCTTTCTTCTGGCTGAAATTTTCGAAAAGGTAAGTTTTGATCCCTATCATTTTTATGGGATAAAAATATGCCTATATCTACCGTTTAAATACCAAAGTAATTTTAACAACTGTATGTTTAAGTGGTTTTGAATAGTCTGAAGTGGCGCCCGCCTCGCCCGTTTGGCAGGGGAGGCGAGGAGACGGCTGACACTTCAGACTACTTTTGGTTTTGAACTATATTCTCGTTGGGTGCCCCTGTGGTTTCGCCAATGTAACTGGCATTACATCCAGCACAAGTAAATTTATACACTACGTGCGAGCGGAGACTCTGTGGCACAAAATCTTTCACAATAAACAACTGTTTTATTTTGAAAGTGTAATACATTCTGAGTAATTTCTTAAGCCTTTTTTTGTGTTATTTTCGAGAAAATACCAATATAAGGGTGCTTGTAAAAATGAATGTTGGAAAAATCCTTTCCTGGCATGACCAATTTCCCCGTTAACATATTCGCGAATGATTTTATCAATC
>NC_090869.1:32497320-32509532 GCF_036669935.1 Montipora foliosa
ATAGAGACTATAATGGTAGCTGGACTGGACACGCCAAACCAAGACGAAAGTACCATGTTGAAATTGATGACGACACTGGTATGTTAATAGAAGAGTTTCAGACTAGTGAAACCCAGGAGTTAGAAGACAACATCTTCACACTATGTCGTAATTATTTTCGACACGCACACACACCCCAGTTCAGAAAAGTGATCGCCACAGTGCAGGATTGCAGAGGCAACGTATTGCCGTTAGCAGTTGTTCAGTATTATTTCGAGGGAGGCGTAGAAGTGCCATTGAAACTAGCAAAGCATAGGAATGCAAAAGAGAAAAATTCCTCCCCTTACATGCGCACATCACGTCCTGTTCTAGACAAGCTGAAGAAAAAATGCTCCACAACAACTTGCCGAAAGGCTGTAGAGGAATGCTTTCAAGAGGAAGGAGGGACCTGTGGTATTCAAGCAGTAACAGACGTTCACAGAAATCGTAAGCAAGCATACAACCTCCATTATCAGATGGGAAAAGAAAGTCAAAATCATGGTGGCAAGCAATCCCAGCGTTTTCAGTTTTATGACGTATTAGAACTCTTGAATCAGGGAACATTTGTTGGAGATTTCGCATTTCAACGTTCGGCATTAAAGAGTCGCACTCATCCTCGATCGTTTCAGGCAACAGATTTCCAGATCGCCCAACTTTCCCGGATGTGTTCATCCCAAAAGTACTCTTCAGTACTTGGAGTTGATGCCACGTTTAATTGTGGCAACTCTTTTGTCCCCAACATCTCTTTTAAGTACAATATGTTTGTAAACAACCAATCCGGGAAACACCCAGTCTTTGTTGGTCCATCCATAATCCACATGACCAAGGAGTTTGAAGAATATAGCCATCGTTATTTGGCAAGTCTTCTCAAGACCCACTGCAAAAACGTTGAAACCTTGACAGATTTTGGAACGGATGGGGAGATTAACTTGGCTAACGCGTTCGTATGCGAACTCCCAGATGCTATCCACCACAGGTGCAAGATTCACCTATCTGAGAATACAGAGAGGAAGTTGGTCAAATTATCGTTTGGCAAAGATGGTCGGCAGAACGTACTCGGTACAATATTTGGAAGGCGTAAGGGCGATTCCAGAACGAAAGCGATGGTAGATGCTAATTCAGCAGAAGAATTTGACGAGATGCTTGCAACATTGGAAACAGAGTGGAGCGTGCTGGAAACCACTGAACATTCTGGTGAACCTCAGTTCTTTTCATGGCTCAAACGTCACATTGCAATGGTGATGAAAGACAGTATGATCGCTCCAGTCCGTAAAAAAGCAGGTCTGGGGTGCCCTCCTGAGTTTTATACTCAGAACACGCAATGTTGCAACAGCATGGTTAAGAAAAATGCTGGAAAGAAGAAAGAGTGGTTAGATTTCTGCATTTCCCTAGAATCAGCTGTTCAAACCCAGGAGAAGGAGTTAGTCAAGGCAGTTCATGACATGGGAGAGTTCCGGCTGAGTCCTGATTTTAAGCACCTGCAAATAGACGCGGACAAGTGAATAGGGATGACCTAAGCGCAAGGTGATTCGCATATCAAGCGCTGCTTAACCAACACATTGGACGCACTTGCAAAGTCGCGTCATACAGAGCCTGAGCTAACGGACTGTGATACCTATTGCCTTTCCGTAAGCTATCAGGACTGTGCTATCTCAACGCTGTCTCACACCAACTTCCAGCGAATGTGGCCTTTGGCGTCAACAATCTTAGAAGAAAATAATGGTGTGTTGTCACTGCCCTGGGACAAGAGTGGAACGCAGCGCTTAGTATATGATGGTGAAGGTGCACTTCCCTGTCAAGTCATTGTACAGCAAGCTGGGGCTCTGAAGTGTTCGTGTCCGAAGTTCAAGTCTGCTATGATTTGTGCCCATTCCTTGGCAGTTGCAGAGCAAGAACTGTGTCTTCCAGAGTTTTTGTCCCTAGTTGGGAAGACGAGGAATGAGCCTGATCCTTATCAACTCGTGGGAGACGATTTACCAAGATCTGCAGGAAATAAAACATCTACAAAAAGGAAAGGCAAAGCCAACAAGAAAGGAGTGCCGCTTATGTAGCTTCGGCCCTCCCCTTCAGCTACCGCAACAAACAGCCTTCCGGTTGACGATTCCAGCTCCATGGCAGCTTTTGCCCTTCTATGTCGGGATCCAGGTCCTCGTCTAGGGAAGACGACTATTTCTCCTTGAAGTCTCTGGAGGGTACCCAAGTCAGAGTGTGTTACGGCTGTGGCCAGGCTATACGAGTACCGCTAGAAGTACCCCCACCTCCAAATGATCTATGTGTGGTTAACAAGGAATTCAGATCTTGCAGGAAGGCAGATGGATCACTCAAGGTGTCCATTGAGCGTCAAAATTGCCACTACCACCTAAAGCAAAAGTGCATTCAAAGAAGACACCCAGACTTCATTCCATCGGCTGTAAGAATTTCCACCCCATATTAGGTAACATCTGACAGCAGTGCACTGGACATGGCTGGTAACCGAATGTCAAGTCATGGTGTAAGTAAGGATTCATTTGCCACTGCAAATGAACTGGAACGGTGACATTTAGCTGAGTCATTTGAATTAAACTGATATCCTAGGCAACGTTTGGCCGTGCACATACCTTCATTTACGTTGAAATCGTTCGTTTTATTAAGCCTTAAAAGGATTGAAACGTCTGCACAAGAAATTTAAACCTTTAACTTGCTTGTGGATTAACTCGTTATGTTAATTTAAGGAGACACCTGTTCAATTTTCAAAACGTCTGTATGTGGCTGTATGCAGTTAGGGGAACTTGTTTTTTTGAACTATTAGAAAAATTTATTTACACCCCCAGCCTCTCAGTTGTACGACACATGTTGGATTGTTTTTATCTAGTTGGTTTAGTAAAAAAAGCAAAAAACAAAAAACAAAAAAGAAACACACAAAGAAACAAAATATGCAACGCTGATCGCATGATGGTTAAACACAAATAGCAAATCTCACCATTACTCCTCGCTGATCTTTGAGAGGGGCAATTCGATCTAACCTGCACACTTAGCCCTGTTTATATGGTCTCGGGTACCCGAGACAACCCTCCCCCCGAGTTACCCTTGGCGAGACATTTTTCCACTCATTTGCGTATTACACGTATGACATTCCATCCAGTCCATTTGCTGAATGTGAAAACGCAACTATACTTAATAAAAACGAACTAGAAAAAAAGAAAGGCAAATGATGATACGTATTTTTTGAAGGTGCGTCTTAAAGATATATGCATAATTAAGTAGGGTCAACTTTGTCTCGGTCACGCAATTCTCATATAGACGCTCGGTAAAGTTGTCTCGGCAGGAGGGCTGTCTCGGGTAACCGAGACCATGTAAACAGGCCCTTAACTGATCTTCAATATTGTATCAAAAACAAAAAACATTGGCAGGGTGTGCAAAGGTTGTATCAATAGGGTAATCAATCTGAGTTTACTTGCGTTTTTGAGTCGATTAGGCATTAGCCTACTTATCAGAGTATCGGAGATTTCAGTTTTGTGGCGTGAGCAGCCACGAGTCGGTTTTAACCGTAAAAAAATTCCTACGCCCATAACAATCACTCAATCGGCTCAAAATCGCTAGCAAACCTAGAAAAGGGTTTTCTCCATCTTCTGTGCATGTTTCACGGCCATATTTGAAATCAGAACGGAAATATAAAGAAAAACGTACATTTAGAGCGTGAAGGGGTCTTTTTTTATTTGTTTGTTTTTGTTGCTATTGTTTTCTCGTCAGCATTTGTCGATGATATACTGATTACAAGATTACCGTTAATTATATTCATTCAAAGATCGTTGAGTTTGATTGTCAATTGAAGCTTTTTTCATTTCTCACTCCCATGAACTAACCTCTGAGTGAACCCTAAAAAGCTGATCCCTTCTCCTCCCCTACTATACAGTTTAAACGTAGTCTCGGAGAGACAAGTAGCGATACTGACTGAGACATTATCAGTGAATACTTCTTTCCCTAACTTTTCAATTATTTTCCGTCTGGTTTGGTCGGCGCTCCGCCCTTAAAATACATACAAAAATACGACACTATTTTCTTTCTTAAAGTCCTAAATGTAAGATAATTCTGTCTTTCGCTTGCTTCGGTGGCTTCGTTTCGGTGGTTTCGCTTGTTTCGGTGGTTTCGCTTGTTTCGGCGGTTTCGTTTTGGGGGGTTTCGTTTCGTTTCGTTTCGTTTCGTTTCCTTGTTTCGGGTTTTAGTACATGCCACCCAGAACATCTTTCTTCTCCAACAATGCTTCGATGCATTCCCTCTGTTTATTCTTTAAATAATCAATATTCGGAAACAAATTCACACCAGAAGAAAACGCTCTTCCCTACTCAAGGACTCCATTTTGTTTTTTCTTCACATCTTACGTCACGTGGCTTAAGCAACCAATCAGCAAAAACCGTTAGCCAGGCGAATAGTGGGTAGAGCTTAAACAATGGGGTGACAACAGGCGGATTTTTCTCACCTCGCGCTTCGCACTTGTGCTCGTGAATCGCGCTGTCCCCGCTAATGCGCCTTCATCTTGAATTTAAGGTGATAGTCAATGAAGACACCAGAAAGTTCAGAAGATGGTCAGTTAATGAATATAAAATGTTCTCACTATTTGTAGTAAACTCAAGAGAATTAAAAATATATATTATCAATAAGAGTAGCAGAGTCGCTAGTTATGCGAGTAGGCTGGAGTAAATGTGATTGAAAAAAATATGAAGATAATAAATTTGTAAATTCTTCAGCTAAAGCATGGGAATCACAATTCAGAAGGTTAATATTGAAGTCACCCACAATGATACAAAGCTTAGATTCTTTACGGACTTTATCAAGAATTTTTGAGAAATGATCCAGGAAAGATTGTAAAGAAGTATTTGGGTGTCTATAAACGATGCCACAACCAATGTTCTTTTTTGTTCCATTCAGCACTTCAATCCACAGCAACTCCTCAAGGCCACTACCAACTCAAGATTTTCCTCAAACTATCCGATGTCTCATTGTTGTTTATATTTCCCGCTGCAATCTAACACACTTGATGACGTCATGAAGACCTTTTTGGCCGCGCGGGAAATGTCGCAATTTTGGCCAAATGCCGAAGTTCGGGTTGCGAAAAAAAATCACTTCGGACATTTGTAGGAAGATTCTAATAAAGAAATCCTATCAAGCAAAGCCTGAATTTTAAGGGTATGAAATAAAAACTGGTGGTGAAATTTCGAGTCATGTGCACTTTAAGTACCAAGAGAGTGTCCCCACGGGACCCTTGGTTATTTGTTATGACTCGCTCCCTTGGGATGAATGTCAGCATGAGAACAGCCAGAGCTCAGAGCTAAATGGAATATAATAACTACTACTACTACTAATGATAATAATAATAATGATAATAATAATAATAATAATAGTAATAATAATAATACAACAACTTTATTCACAATTTTCAGCTTCCTACCTACTTAAATACACAAAAACAATAATCATTCTTGATTGTTCAAATTCTCTCGCACTGCGCAAATTTAATACTTATACTAAATAATAATAATAATAATAATAATAATAATAATAATAATAATAATAACAATAATAATAATAATAATAATAATAATTATTATTATTATTACAAAACACTATTTACAATTTCTTTCGATGAAAAAGAAGAGCACTTAGATTTGGTCAGGAAAAAAAAATTCAATTGATGAAAAATGAGACAAATAATAATCTCGTATAAGAACTTTGTTAACAACAGTAACAAAAATGTTTCATAATGTTTCATAATGATAATACCTGACGCTGAAGAGAGTAAGAGTTTTCGGAATGGTATTTGGGAGGTGGAAAAGGAACCGAACAGCCGACTGGTAGAGGGGTTAAAGGGAGCGAGGGATTATGACCAACAGGAAGCACTAGAAATATCAGAGGTGACGGTCAAGAAACAATGTAAGAAAATTCCAAATTGGAAAGCTCCTGATTGGGATGGCGTTCAGGGGTTTTAGATTAAAAGACTGGATATGATGCATGGCAGAATTGCGAGCCAACTCAATGAAATTTTAAACGGAACAGCCAGGTTACCTGAATGGATGACTTATGGCAGTACAGTCTTATTCCAAAAAGATCCTGCTAATAGTATTGCAGCCGATAATTTTAGACCGATATCCTGCCTAACTCTGATGTGGAAGCTAACAACAGGAATACTTGCTGATAATATGTGTGACTACCTTGAGAGGGAAAGGATATTATCTGAGGAACAGAAGGGGTGCCGCAAGGGAAGGCGTGGAACTAAGGAACAGCTCTTAATTGACAAGGCTATTCTAAAGGATTGCAGGAAAAGGCACACAAATCTGGCGATCGCTTGGATTGATAATCGGAAAGCATATGATATGGTGCCGCATAGCTGGATTGTGTAGTGTTTGGAGATGTTTGGGATAGCTGAGAATGTGAAAAAGTTTCTGATTGATAGTATGAAGACATGGAAAACAGAGTTAACATCATCAGGCGAGAGGTTAGGAGTTATTCACATTAGAAGAGGGATTTTTCAAGGGGATAGTTTGTCACCACTACTATTTGTGTTAAGCATGATTCCATTAACATTGATTTTGAGAAAATCAAGAGCAGGTTATGATTTTGCCAAGGAATTTAAGGTGAACCATCTTCTTTTCATGGATGACTTGAAACTGTTTGGGAAAGATGAGGACCAAATAGATTCATTAGTACAAACTGTGCAGTCGTTTAGTGAGGACATTGGAATGGAATTTGGGTTGAAGAAGTGTGGTGTGTTGTTAATGAAAAGAGGAAAGAAGGTGAGATTTGATGGTATTACCCTTTTTGATGGGCAAATAATGAGAGAAATTGAGGAAGAAGGCTATAAATATTTAGGGATTCTTGAGGTGGATATGATGACGGAAAAGGAGATGAAAAAAAAAAAAACAATTTGGGAAGGTTGAAGCTTGTGTTGAAATCAAAATTGAATGGAAAAAACAAAATTAACGCCATTATCACCTGGGCAGTCTCTGTACTGATGTACGGAGCAGGTATTTTAAGATGGACAAAGGAAGAGCTAAAAACATTGGATAGAATGACAAGAAGGTACTGACAATGAATGGTGCTTCTCATCCAAAGAGCGATGTTGATAGGTTGTATGTGTCAAGGGTGAATGGAGGCCGGGGACTGATAAGCTGTGAGGGATGTGTGAGAAGTGAGGAAAACAAATAGGATGGTATGTGTAGAATTCTCTGGAAGTCCTGTTGCGAGGGGTAAGGGCTACTAGTGTAATTAGGAGTGAGGAAACAGTGGGCAAAGATGAATTCAAGACATCTTGGAACAATGAGAAACTCAACAGTTGGAAGGAAAAAAGGCTGCATGGTCAATTTGTTAGAGAAATACCTGAAACGACGTATGTAGAAGAATAGTGGAGGTGGTTGCGAAAAGCAGACTTGAAGATCCAAACAGGAGTACTTATTTGTGCAGGCCAAGAAGAACAAGCCCTTAGGGCTAACTATGTAAAATACCATATTGACAAAACGGTGGAATCCCCATTACTAGGTTATGTGGCGAGAAAGGTGAGAGCGTAAACCATATTGTCTGTGAGTGTAAAATGGTGGCCCAAAGGGAATACAAACAGAGACATGACAACGTTGCTAAAGTAGTTCATTGGAAGTTGTGTGAGAAATATCACCTGGAAAAGAAGGATAAGTGGTACGCACACGCACCGGACAGTGTAAGTGAAAACGATGAGGTTAAGACAGTTTAAGACAATGAAACACACACTTTTTTTTTTTAGTCCAGGAACTGTTGCTTAGACACTGTCCGCAGCAAGTTTCAAAACAAATTGTAAACTGAAAAGTTATTCAATAAAACAGATAATAATAATAATAATAATAATAATAATAATAATAATAATAATAATAATAATAATAATAATAATAATAATAGGAGGTGCCTCTGATGAAGTCAGTTATGATTTGGACAAGTGGATAAAGATGATTGGTACGACTATCATTAACTTTCAGTGCCGATTTCTGCACAGACTTCCCCCTACTAACTTGTTTCTAACAAAAAATTGGTATCAAACAGGACCCACAATGTTCATTTTGCAGCAACGCTCCTGAAAATCTTAGTCACCTTTTGTGGTATTGTCCAAATGTTAATACGTTTTGGAAGGTTCTGACCGATAAACTCATTGATTGTGAATTTATAGCTCGAGACTATTTGAAAAATATCGCCGTTTTCTGGGCCTAAAACCGGACACATCAAAGATTTTCTACTCAAATGAATTTATGTTTTCTACTTGCCAGACATTACATATGGTGCTGCAAAACCCGTAACAATGAATTGGGAAGCCCAACATGAGAGTGTGGAGCAATTGATGGCGATGAGGAAGAGGACGAGAATGAGAATAATAATGACAATAATAATTCGTCGTATGGGAAATCTAATGGTGAACCATTAATCAAGCGAGTTTCAAATACCATGACTGAGTCTTTTAGACTCGTTCACTGGTAACTTCTTTTATGGGAAATTTGATACAATTTAATATTAAATTCATACATTTAAGCCACAACTCTCGCACTTTAAATTGTTTCTTAGTGTGCGATTTTTGTAACGTTATTTAACACGCTAACCACCAAGAAATAACTTGATTCATTAATAAGCTAATTTAATGTGTGTTACTTCTAAGCTTACCAGCAGGGCAGTCTGTGCACCTAGGGAAAAGACTTGTGTCAGCAATGTTAACAAAAGTACCACGAGGACATGGGAGAAGCTTGAGGCCACTAGTATCATACTGATTGGCAAATCCAGCCCGATGCAAAGTATCGCGCAGATAAACTTTTATTGAAGAATCTTCTTTTCGGATGTCTATAAAGTCAGAGTCATCTTTCTCTACACCCCTGAAATTCAAAATGGAGGAGGCAATAATTTGCTAAAGTATCACTAAAATTCCTTTAGTATCGCCATTCCTTATTCCAGGAAACCTGTACCTTTTATAGGAAAACCAAACAATGTGTCACCAATATTGTTATTGCTTCTGACGGTGTAAGCACAATTTTTTTGTTGCCCTTGTCTAGGAGGCCGGTTATTTTAATGTAGCCTAACAAACTGTGAATTTCAAAAAATCAAGTTTCCTTGAAAACTTTCTAGAAGTCATTTTCGCAGAGGAGATAACTGTTTTCCCTTTGCTCTCGTGTAAGTGACACTGTTTTGTACAGCCAAAATGGAAATAACTTGAAACGCATTGTTTTAAAGCACGGCTGAACTCTGTTTAACTTCTAGACTCAAGTTTAACACTTGAAAATTCAAATTTGAGAAAAAAAATAACTTGAAAGATAACAATGGTAGCAAATTTAAGTTCTTTATGGTAACCACAAATCTAGCAAAATTAGGACATAAGTTCACATAGTTTTCTCGACTTAGTTCATTATCATTTGCGCACAAGTTACTCTTCTTCTTATCTACCTAACGTATCTTACTGAAAATTGAAGAACATTTCCCGGAAATATCCCCTAATTACGTCCTAAAATAACTGTATTCAAGCGCTGAGTTATGCGTATCATACCGAACTCAGAGGTTATAATTTTTAATAATAATTGACAGTGCTAATCACTCTTTACTTGCAGTATTGAGGACTGAATTGCGAAAGGGCACAGCTCACGATATCGGGCAGAAAGCATACGAAGGCGCCTCTGGATGCAACTATACGGTCCATGTTTGATGTCGGAGCACAGCACTGTCGTGTATGTCACATTTCGTGCATGTATATCATGAAGTAGAAAAGGAGCAGTATGGAGAGAGAAGAATAGAGAGAGCACATGGTTGATTGTTATGTGTTTCTTCGGAACTAGTTGCACTTCTCCAACTAGTTAAAGCTCCTCTAATTTATGTACTAAGAGGACACGACATTAGCGACGAGGATAAGTACAGCACAAGATGTCTTTGAGCGGAAATGGCGCTTTAAATGCTATTCCTAAGTTCGACTGTCACTCGGATCCCGCCACGTTGGGACCACGCTGGACGCGTTGGTTGATATCTTTTGAGTTATTTGCGGATAGCAAAGGTCTTATTATCACTGAGGCTGCAAATGCAACCACAAGGCAACGAAGACGAGCGATGCCACTCCATTTCGAGATATGTCCAGAAATGCACACAACAACAAAAATGGCAAAAATGAGAAAATGTTGGCGAATTTGGCAAATATGGCGAAAATGACAATTTTGCCACAATCGCCAACGAGGCAAAGCACAAAGCAGTGAAGGGGCACCATAAAAGTTGGCGAAAGCGGCGAATTTGGCAAATATGGCGAAAATGACAATTTTGCCACAATCGCCAACGAGGCAAAACACAAAGCAGTGAAGGGGGCCCATAAAAGTTGGCGAAAGCGGCGAATTTGGCAAATATGGCGAAAATGACAATTTTGCCACAATCGCCAACGAGGCAAAACACAAAGCAGTGAAGGGGGCCCATAAAAGTTGGCGAAAGCGGTGAATTTGGCAAATATGGCGAAAATGACAATTTTGCCACAATCACCAACGAGGAAAAACAGAAAGCAGTGAAGGGGGCCCATAACAGTTGGCGAAAGCGGCGAATTTGGCAAATATGGCGAAAATGACAATTTTGCCACAATCGCCAACGCGGCAAAGCACAAAGCAGTATAGGGGCCCCATAAAAGTTGGCGAAAGCGGCGAATTTGGCAAATATGGCGAAAATGACAATTTTGCCACAATCGCCAACGCGGCAAAGCACAAAGCAGTATAGGGGCCCCATAAAAGTTGGCGAAAGCGGCGAATTTGGCAAATATGGGGAAAATGACAATTTTGCCACAATCGCCAACGAGGCAAAACACAAAGCAGTGAAGGGGGCCCATAAAAGTTGGCGAAAGCGGCGAATTTGGCAAATATGGCGAAAATGACAATTTTGCCACAATCGCCAACGAGGGCTGTGACTAAAAGTGGGACGGGGACGTGGGACTTGGGACGTGGGGACTCGGGGACGTGGGGACGTGGGGACGTGGGGACGTGGGGACGTGGGGACGTGGGGACTCGGGGACGTGGGGACTCGGGGACTCGGGGACTCGGGGACGTGGGGACTCGGGGACGTGGGGACGTGGGGACGTGGGGACGTGGGGACTTCGGGACGTGGGGACGTGGGGACGCGGGGACGCGGGAACTCGGGGACGTGGGGACTCGGGGACGTGGGGACGTGGGGACGTGGGGACGTGGGGACGCGGGGACGTGGGGACTCGGGGACGTGGGGACGTGGGGACGTACTTCCTCTTTCTGCATCCTAACCTTTCTATTTTAAATTATGCATTTCACTCGTAGTTGTCTGTCACGTCACATTTGTTTACTGAAGACGTCATAACGCTTGTTTTTGAGATTGGGGGAACGTTTACCCTAAAAAATTCCGACAAAGTTTTGCTTGAAACTGCTTAAAACTACCATTAACGTATAATTATACCTATCAATGTGATATCGTTCATTTTTATTGTGACCGCTATGTGATTTGACCTTTTTTTTTTCTTTTAATTTTGATTTACCGTTGCCATTAAGATGGGCATATGATTAAAAGGCAGAGTGATAAAGCCTCGATAGGAGTACTACAGCAAGGTATCTTGATATAAGATGACTTTTCCATCCTCTTTTCCGATAAAATATTTCAATTGTTTTTAGCCGTTAAAAATCACGTGACACATTTCAGATGAAAGAGGGAGTAGAAAGCAAAGTATGCAGATTTCAAGTTAACGTCGATTGGATAAATGTTTCCTCGTAAAACAAAAAAATGCCAACTTATTCGCTTGGTCAAGCCATAACACACAGAAGCGTTATTTAGCTTCTGGCCCGGGACGGTACTTTAGGAATTTCTGGGTGGGGGATGTGCCGCTAGGACCTTGGAACCCTTAGCCTAAACCAGAGCTGGTTCAGGTGAATTTTGCTACCCCGTACCAGAGTAAACTCCCCAAACCCTCCCTATCCTAGAGTAACTGTTTTTCAGAAACTACCGAGGTCACTAGCACAGTCTAGCCAAAGCAAAACCTATACCACAATCGTTTCTCTCTCAAAAAATGATTTCTTTATACTTGAAGGCGGTAGTTTCTAAAGAAACTGTGGTGCTGTTTCGGTGGAGAAGTAGTATACAAAAATTGGTTTTATCAACTTTCCTTAGTCTGGATAAAATCTTCAACCAACTGGTCAGTTCCGTGAAAAATTATATCCAATTCTAGAAAAAAACGCTCT
>NC_090869.1:32515656-32553156 GCF_036669935.1 Montipora foliosa
TTTCGAGAGTTACGATATTTTTTGTTTTTCCTGGCTCTGTGGAATAAATATCATAAAATAAATAGGTCTTTAGTTTTTTTTAAGCAAAAGTAGCATGTTGTGGAAAACAAGAACAGTTACAGTGTAAAAAATGATCTTCGATATCGTTGCATTTTAATTAGGAATACAAGGCTATCGACATTACAGTAAAAGGCTAGCTCTATTAGTGAAAAAAGCCTGTTAAAAAACGATTTTTAAAAGCGCTGGTTATTAAACCTATGGAGTGGACGGACTAGGAACACTCGAGATGGAGTGGCTGAGGCTTTCCGTTTCATTTTGGGGACGGAACTGGTTAGAGGGTGACTGGGCATACCGGAGAGCGTTCTTGAATAGGGTTCTCGATCAGCCTCTTCTAATACACGCCAGTATATGTCAATGTCGCTACGAAACAGATTGTGCTTTTAGTAAGCAGCGCTGTGTATAAATTCTGAAGGCCGTCGTTAATTCAGGTATGAGGAGACATATAGTGCTGCGGGTAGAACCGTACGTTAGTTTGGGTAGAACAATGTGATCTAAAAACGTAATGCGTAGCGGCTGTTGTTTGGTATGCGCCCTTTACGTAAACATCTTAGCACATCAGGTGCGACTTTGTTCAGCCTCCTTCAGCTGTAACCTTAATATGCTCGTGTTTAAAATCTAGTGATTACTGATTGTAAAGTAAGCCCAAAACCTTTTAAACAAGAAACTTGCGTTATATTGTTCACGCATGACAGGGGCTTTGGCATTCAGCATCCTTCTGTATACAAGTCTGAGGTTGACATGGCATTTTTAGGATTAGCTCGTGCCATGGCATTATCTAGTGTGGGAGTCCAACTGAAAAAGCTTGATTGACAACTCTCTGTGAGACGAATCTATTGACATTGTTTTCCTATACTTTGGACATATCGAAGGGTGGTGTTGTCAGCATAGTTAACTATGCTTGGTAAGGTCATTATCCCTAATGGCCGAATTGATAAACAAGGTTAAAAAGATGGCCCACTGACACTTATACGTTCTGCATGTGTGCGTTGTTCTTTTGTTCACATATGCCATTATCATAGATCTCACCCTTGTCTATCAGTCTTTGTTTCCTATACCTTAGAAAGTCTAAGTACCAGTTAACCAGATAAGGATTGAGATGGAAGAGTCCTTTAGTTTTTTCCCCCGCAACTCGGAGTCTGTTTTACGATTATCAAAGGCTTTTCGAGAAAGTCGCCATTTTGCAAACCTTAGGCCTACACATTCATCGTGATTAAAATCCTTATCATCTTCTTAACGTGCGTCTTTGATGTATATTATTTTCATTCATGTACCTTCAATTTGAATGCAATTCGCGCAAGTCTGTGCTAAGTCTGCAGCCCTCCTACTCAATAGCGCATATTGTGTGACTAGCGTCACGATTTGTCTGCAATAAGTACTTCTTACTGATAATGACTGAGGGATCAGCTACGCCCTCGAGTCGTGCTATCGTTACTGTAGCTCATTCGCTGTCTGATCAACCTCCCATCTCATGCTGAGGTCGTTACTACTGTTAATCTCGGCCCACTAAAACTTGCCGAATAGTGAACAGGAGTGTCTACCTTTGGGAGTGGATTGATGTTAGCTTCTTTTCTAAGCTGTCGGCGCATGTGTACAGGACCGAGACTTGGTCCCACAAAGCAGTCACCACAGGAGCGAGACTTGTACAATTTTGTCCCTCCAAACCCTAGCTTTAGTATGAAAATAACGGCAACCCATCAGGGCCAGTAGCGGTTTTTTTTAATCTTGGATAATGCCACCATGCACATCAAATTCCTGGAGCTCTGGGGGTGGGTGGTGTCCTCGGGGTTTACCCTGAGAGGCCCCCCCCCCCACACGGTTTAACGTAGTTCTCATCATTGCACAAATCCCCAAAATAATCATTGAGACCAGCAAGAATTTCCTTTTCTAAATTTGGCTGAGGTTTTTCTCTTTCCTTAAGTGATTTTATCCACTCTACTCCACCAGTGCAAACTCCCCTGTGCTCCTTGCCTACCCCAGTTTTTTCTCGATTTTTCATCAACCAATCAACTAATAGTACCTTCGATGACAATTCCTCCACTTTGCGAACGTGATCAGCAGCCTTATCAGCAGCTCTTGGTTTGATGGTGTTCCGTCCTCATTTGGCCTCTTACGGCGTTTCTTTCTTCCTTAACAAATATTTAACTAGTGTAGTAATCCACGGTAGGGTCCCGTGGAAAGACATCACAACTCTCCTCACAGTGAAACACTTATCCATAAGATTGTGCAGTTCCTTATTTAATATGGCTAGCTGCTATTTCAACATCCGAGGCATTGATCACAGGTGTCCAAACAAAATCTTCTAACTCTTAAGTAAATTTAGAAAGGAGAAAAGTCTGATCATCTGGTTGGCAGTAATTGTGCAAGAGAAACCAAGTATTCCCTGGATAACGTGTGATAAAAGATTCTGTGTTTCGATGTCGAATGTTCGATTTCGGAAGATAACGAAGAAACATTCGGATGGCAAGCAAACAAACGCGTTGGTTATTAGTCGGGAGTGTGCTGCTCGTGGAGAGAAAATTCAATGAAGACTTTCAGAAGCGACGTCGGGTAACGAAGGTGTATGTGTTGAGGGGATAGCATGAATGTGAAACAAGAAGAAAACTATGTTGAGCAAAGTTTGTAGATAAATAAACTAGTCAAAATTGTTCGTTATTGCGCGAAAAATATTGTAAATTGCCATACGTTTCGAGGCTGCTGCCTCTTCATCAGTGGATAAAAAGCAACTGTAAATGTAACTGTACAGTTGCCTTTTATCCACTGATGAAGAGGCAGCAGCCTCGAAACGTATGGCAATTACATATTTTTTGCGCAATAACGAACAATTTGACTGATTGTGAGAGGTATCTTGCATAAAGTAGTCGCAAAGAAGAAGAGTCAGACTCGTTTGAGGAAAGTGAAAAAGTGAACTGTGAAGCGGGAAAAGGAAGAAAAGGCTCGGGGACCTTGGGGCGAAGAGCGTACTGGAAGGAGAATTACATCACTGATATGATAGTATCTTTGTTAATGACGACCAGCTGGTCAAGAAATTTTGCAATACCAGAAAAGCAAGCAACACGGAAGCTTACGAAGTGGTGCAAAAACGATTAAACGTCGAATACAATAAGGCCTCTGGAAGTGATTTCACTTTCCAAGTGGCAGCAAATGAGGAATCAATTTAAGTCGTGCATCAGTATCTGTAAGCAGATTTGCACGAAAATGAAGACAGCTTCGGGTATTGAAAGGCTTGTTGTAGAACGGGGATATGGCAAATGGTTTGATCTTCGCTATCCACTTGTGAAAATTAGAGATTCATGCCAACCAGAAAATGCATGTGACCCTTCTGCACATATTGGAAATGAAAGCATGCAGGATACTAGCACAAACGAGGAGGAGGTTGATGATGATGACGATGCAAGTTACATATCTAACGTTAGGAATTGAAGTGGCGAAGTTTCAAACAATAGAAAATGTTTTTCAGTGAAGAAACCTGCCACCAAAGAAGTAAGACTGAGCAGATGGAAAAAACGCTTGAACTACTTCAAACTACGATCGAAAATGATCCCACCAAAGAACTTGTGCAAATTTTAAGGAAGATATGAAGCACTCCAGGAACAGGAAATGAGGTCCTTTCAGTTGATGTGTGGCCTATTAGCACCCAATGGCAATCCAATTATGCCACTTCATGGTAATTTTAACTTTTACAGCAAGTTCAAATTCAGGTAATTTTCACCATCAAAGTCATAATTTTGCACAACAATCTGCGCCCGTTCCAAGAGCTACTAGTAGTTGTCGTCCAAGTACCCTATCATATGGGTATTCACCCTCTACAATTCTTTCTAACAGTTCCAGTGATGAACAGTCTCTCCTCCATCATGTTCAGTCGACTATGGCATCACAAGGACAATCTGGCATTTCACAATTTGAGCAATTTTGAAAGCATTGGCACTTTGATATCTTATAATCAGTTGTTTGAAAAAGAGCTTTTTGTACCATGCCTGTGAGATGCATGGGTTTATTCCTTTTGATAACACTGTGACAAACTGCTTTGAAATGAAATATATTTTTGAAAACAGTGTGTTTGCATGAAAGACAGTTTGTAAATTAAACAGGAATAGGTAGACCCTTGCCTCTACTGGCTTGACCATGAGAAATATTAGCATTTTCCACAATGGTCTTGGACCATAATAATAATAATCAGAGTTTCAAATTTTTTGTGTATCTCCTTGAAGGCAAATTAAGAAGAGGTTCTTATAATACAATTGAGGTGACACGCTTTCCTTGGGATTTTTGACGGCGACAACACATTTAAGTAGTATAGGAGTTGGTGGTACGAGATCATTTTTGCAAAAATGATCTCATACGAAACCAACTCCATACTACTTTACATTTAATGGTCTCGTATTTTTTGATCTCGTATTTTCAGTCTCATATTCTTGGAAATCTATATGTTTTATATTTCTGCGAATCTATGCCGTGGCGAGGCAGAATGGATCCAACGCAAAATTTATTTTGGAACTATATGTTATTTAAAATGCGTGACTTTCTTAGAAAAATCACAAAGCATGACATTCTCGGAAATAAGAAAGGGGGTTTCCCCGTGATTTTTAATCAATCAAAAACTTCACATTTTTACTACACAATTGTGGAATTTTTGAGTGAAAAATTATTAATTTGTGAAATTATTTATGTAGACCGGCACTGCTGTGCCGTGACGTCAGCAGCCAACTTTTTAGATTTTATAGTGACCGTATGCATGACTTGTCATACCATTATTGTGAATGTACCGCTTGTCATCGAAGCAAGACAATGACACTTTATTAAGCTCATAGCTTCCAAGTTTATGTAAGTTGCTTCTAATCGTTTTCATGGTGTGATGCATTTGCTTGTTATTAAAAAGTACGTTTTTATAATTTTCATGAGTTATGTTCTTTTTTGATGATATTCTTTTTAATACCCTTAGCGGTCTTTCCGCCTTTGTCATTGTCTTTCATATATGAATACATTTTCGATCTCAATCCGACGAATTCGGTTATTGGTATACCTGCTGCCTCGTCTTTGAATTTACCGATTACTTTTTTGTTTGTCTTGTCGAAATATTGTGAATCTTCGGGATAATCACTGTTATCGAATTTGTCTTTATCATTCCAAAAGTCTTGATACGCGTCATTAGTTTCAATTTCATAGGTCAAGCTGTCTGTGTCTGTGAATAATAATTTCGCTCTGCTGCCGTATTTTTGTTTGATATAATTGTAGTGGAAATCATACATTAGTGTCTTACTAAGATCTAGGATACACATACCCACATATGCCGGCCTGTTTAGGGTTAGTGTTTCTTTGATTTTATGCACTGCCACTAGATTTTCATTAAAGATCTTGCTACTGACATATGTTGGTTTAGCAGCCATTTTTGACAGTTTGTTTTCATCAGTTACTAATCTGACATCTACTCGCTTTCTAATATTTTCCATTGTTTTTCCAAATACACTGTTATTCATAAGCTTGAAGAAGTCTTTCTCAAAAGCATTTTTGGCATTGGTTCTCTTCTGCGTATTGAAATCGATATATTGCTTTAACCATGCGGACTGATTGAACTCCAACACTCGATGGACTTTAGTTATTTTCAAACCAAGATCGGTGTACAATTGTAGGTTCCTATAATGAAGAACATACTTTTCTTTGTTGCTTAATGTAGGTATCAGTTTATGAACTAAACCAGTTGATACATTAAATTTGTTGGATATTTCTTGGCAATAATTAGAAAGCATATCTTTGTTGACTTTGACCTTTTCGGCTGCTAGCGGATAATCATTATGCAGATCGTGTAATTCTTTGGGATATTCCAAATCAACTTCTAATATCAAACCTTTATTGCTATCTTCTTTATACTTGGCTAGGTCTATCTTATCAATATGGTTTTTAGCCAACCATTTAAAACCACCAGTTGGTAGGTATTGTGACATAGGCCAACCATACAGATTATTGGCATCCAGATACATAATATACTTTGAGGGCGCCTTTTCATCATACGTTTTCATGTATTTATTGTTAGCTTTACCATATCGATTGGCGATGTAGCTTGTCCCGCCTCGCATGCCCTTTTCGATGAATTGAAACATATCGATGTCAGTCATTAGTTCCAATTTGATATCAGTCATTTTTAGCATAGCATCCCATGACAAACCAGGAGATGTAAAATAATGGCATGGGTCTAATTTGTAGTATTGCAGGCAAGTCTTTCGGAAGTTTTCAAATACATCCGCTAATAGAAGGATGTCAGATTTAAGATATATATCGTGATATTCTCCCATATTTTTAATAGAAAATGTATCCCATACAGTCTGAGCATGTTGATAATCTTTATCAGTAATATGTTCATCATTTAAGATGCTGTAAAAGTCTTCTTTTGATGGTAGCTTTTCATTGAATTTATCAAAGCTATCCATGAAGTCATATGGGTAGACTCCCTTCTTGCTCATTAAATCAAGCTCTTTACCTTTGAATTTTGAGAAGTATATATTAATGCTTCTTTTGGTAGGTTGCTCACCAGTTTGTCAAGACTTGAGCTCATAAATTGAAAACTGTCAATAAAGGTCAGATGATTACCAAGCATGAAAGCCATATACTTTTCCATGTTGTTTGGTATGGCATTGATATTCATTTGACACTTTTCACCTTTCTTATTTGTATATTTATGCTCTTTGACTATTTCACCAATCTCTTGCATTATAAAATGACTGTCATACCAACGGAGATTATGGAATATAACTGGTATTTTCTCAGTCAGTCTGAAGTTAAGATTACAATCTTGATGAGCGGATCCTCTGTACTGACCAGTTATATGACAGTGATCTCTGACCCTTACATCGCTTTTATTGTATTCTTTCTCACATATATGGCATTTATCAGCTTTTTGGAATTTTTCTTCATCATCTTTAGTCATTCTCAATGGTTTATTGAAATATTTTTTCATAATCTTCTTGCAATATTTGACTTCATCCAGCATAGCTTCCATAAATTTGTAAACAGCTTTTTCACCTCTATAAATTTGTACTGGTTTTGTGTATTTGTCATCATAACAACACACAACCTTATATCCATAACCACAGTCTGTGTGTCTCTGATAAGCCTCTGTGTATGATTTGTCATCATTGGGTTGGCATCCATGTATTTTTTCAGTTATGGCTTCAAAATCTGCATATATTACAAATGGAACTGGTAGTTGTTTGTGGGCATTATTGAATTTTAGTATGTTGTCATCTTTTGTTGGCATTTTAATTGCTTGTGCTCCATTTAATTGGATACAGTTTTCTTTATGATTATTCAACACTCTTTCAGAAGTGAAATGCTGAAGACAATACATGCAAAAATGTTTTCTCTTTTCATGCTTTGTTATATCATACATGAACTTGTTGAAATCTTTGATCAAAACATAATGCTTGTTTTCATTTTCTGTTATAAGAAGCAGATTCATGCAATCTTCATACTTTTCTTTTGACACATAAATGGGATATTTTTGTTTGTTTTCATAACCGAAAACATTGATGTTAATTTCATTCTGCTTTTCTATTTTGTTGTACTGTTTGGTAGTCACTGGAAATTCAATTCCTGAATAATTCAAATTTTCAATGAATGCTTTGTCTGATTTTTTGATTCTCTGTGGGTATTTGTCTTGAGGATTAAGATGTCTTATGTGGCACCACCTGAAGCATTCATTATCCTCATTTTTCATGTTGATCAATCCCTTTGCACTGTTTCTGAGTTCTGTGGGTAGTTTTATATAAGAAGATCCTTTCATTGGTTCATATTTTGTCACATTGATATAATGATTTTCAACGGATTGAATAGTCCAACCAGATCCCTCTGAAATCCAAACTGCAATCTTGTTCAGTATGACTTGTTTTGACAAAGATAAAGCTAGTTCAATTTGTGTGTCATTTGTTATTGTTTGGGGTTGACTGTTGAAATACGCTGTTTTCATAATTTTTTCTTCTCGCCCTAGTTGTTTTTCAAATGTGACCCTCAGTGTTTCAACAAACTTTAGACCTTTCATTGATTTTAATATTTTTTCGATATGGATGGCAACAGCCTTTCTTGTATTTTGCAGTTGCATAAGTGGGTCTTTGCTGTTTTTTATGTTGATTTCATAAGACTTTGTGAACCCTTTTAAAGCTTTGTTCGTTTCTTGTATTATGGTCCTCGGTAATGGAACTGGTCTTTTAGTCCTAGGCAATGGAACTGGTCTTTTAGTCCTAGGCACTGATCTGTTCAATTGTTCTATTTCTTCCAGCCATTCAGCAGGAGGAGCCGGCAGTCTCTTTCTCTCAAAATAGTCAACCATTTGTTTTACACTTTTTCTTGGGCCCGGTATTGGTTTTACAGTCCTCGGTGCTGGAATTGGTTGTTTGTTTTGCTGGAGAAGCAATTGGATTAATTCTGATTTGCTTAGTTTTTCAAGATCACTCTTGTTCATACTATAATTACTGGAGATAATATTTTTCATACTATTCATCATAATATATGTATAGGAAATAATTCTTTATATATGTTTTTGGGTGCGTTTATAGTTTAACACATACTAGTGTATGTATTTAACTTTTAAAAAGAGAAGTGATATCAATGAATTAATTTGATTTTATTTGTTCGAGTTTTCATGTTCATCACAAACATAACCCGTATTATATGTGAACGAATTTTTGAAATGCTTCTTTGTTTTGAGATGATTATGTTTTCCCGCAAGAGTGTAATTGTGATTATTGTCGCATATTTTGCAATACCATTCTTTATGCAACATGTAATCGTTTTTGTTTCGTCTTCTTTCTTCTGCAGTGTAGAATCTTGGACGGCCAACTGGTCTTCGATCTTCCATATAATATAACTATATATTTTTTGTTTATGTATTATTCTTCAGGTGGATCGCAATCATTGGGATCATAATAATCGGTGTCGTCATCATTAGTGTAGTAATCTACTGGTCCGTATCTTCTGAAAGCTTTTTAATCTCCTCGTATTCGTAGTAACCTACCATATCCGGGCTTACAACAAAATTGCTTATGCCGTCTGTTATTTTAACCATTGGAATTTTTTTTTTGCTGTATACTAATTCAATTGTCATCGGTGGGCGAATTAAATACATCAAATCCGATTGGTAAAATTGTTCCATGAAAAGACGCAATTTTTCATCAACTATTACATAGTTCATAAATTTATCAAATGCCGCTTTTTTGCTCATGTATATAATAGAACTATATATTTTTTATTTATGTGTTTTATTCTCTGACCATCCTCACGGGGGCTAAAAAATTGCGATATCTTTCAAATTCTCTGAATAAAAAAGACATTTTAGCATCTGATTTATGAAACACTCTTCTGATCATTTTCCAATCATGACAGCCGTTGTCAATTGCAAATTTCAACAAAGGAAACTCTTTGGCTCTTACAAAATGCATGTAGTCGGCGTTTTTAGCTATTATATCACAAATTGATTCTTCGATTAACTTTCTCAAACATAATGTTTTTACTATTTCTGCTCCTTTAAACATATATTAATAGGTTATATTTTGTTTCGGGGCTTTTTGAGTATCCATTTATTGTTAAAGGGGGAACTTGGGTGATAATCATATAATTTATTTCCTTTTTTTAACAAAAGTCTATAATGACCTGTGGGATTTACCATCAATGTGGCTGTGATATCTTTACTTTGCAATACATTTTCACGTTTAATCAGTTCAAAAGCAAAACGGCGCAATTGTTTGTCTTTTAACAGGCGCATCATAAAACCAGTGAAATCTGTTTTTATATTTTCTTCATCTTCTTGCAACAAAATGTAATTATAATTAACCTGGTGACAAAAACTTTTTGATGATTCTGTTTCATCTGACGACGATTCTGTTTCATCTGACGACGATTCTGTTTCAGATCCTTTGAACATATACTTATGGCTTATATAGAATTAAAAAACAAAATGTCTATGTTCGCCATTTTTATTTGACACATGTATTTTCCATGGATAAAGGTCTTCTCTTATATTTTTGAAGTCAGCTGCCCAAGATATCATTTTACTATTCAGCCCCCAATCTATTTTAAATCCAGGGTGTTCATCTTTTATGATGTTTTCTATATCATTTTCTTGCATGTCTTTCAAAAAATGGTACCATATGATTATCAGGTATTTTTGTCTTTCTGAAAATTTTTTCATATACTATATCTTTTATACAGATTTTTCACTGTCTTGTGACGAAACAGATTCTTGACTTTCTTGTGATGAATCACTTGAAACACTTTCTTGTGATGACGGTTGCCAATCGGAATCCGACAAATGTGAATCTTGAGAGCTCTCATAATAGAAACCAAATTTTTCTTCATTTTCGAACTTGTCCATATAATATAAGTATATATTTTTATTTTTTTATAAGTATTTATGCGCGTTTGTTTCACCACAATTCATATGTTTTCAATGTCTTTCAATGGTACCCAACTATTGAAATCATCACTGTATCCCTTCCATTTTACAAAAGCTTGTTTCTTTTTATAGTCTCTTCTAATTACTTTATCAATACGAAAAACATCCTGTATGGCTTTTAATAATTCAGGTTGATAAAAACTACCTTGGATGTCTTCACCTCTGAGATCTTTTAGTTTGTATGTTATTGGATTAGTGTATTGGATCTTATCAACTGTAAACACTTCTTCTGTCCAATTTGGTGTATAACCCTTGTCGAACACATTTCGTTTATACTTAGATATTCGAACCTTGTCACCAACCTTGAATTTTGGTTTTTGTTTCAATGTTTCTGTATCACCATATAGATTGAAGTAAACGGTTCCTTCATTCCTTTTATTAGATGCTTCAACAGGTGTCATTTTTATGCTTGAATGTTTTGTGTTGTTGTACTGTTTTACTAGTTTGGACAGCATATCGAGATACATTGTATTACCTTGAACTGTGAACTGCTTCCACATTTTGGACTTGATTGTTCTATTCCACCTTTCGACCACTGAGGATTTCTCCTCATTTTCAGTGGAGTACATATGTATTCCATTTTTCTCTAATAAGTCCTTCAAGTGTTTGTTATAGAACTCGTTTCCCTTGTCGACCCATAAATATTGTGGTCTTCTACCTTCCTTGAATATTGTTTTGAATGCTTCAGTGACAGATTCGCCTTTCTTATCCTTCAATGGGACAATCCAACCGTATTTGCTGAAAACATCAATAACCATAAGAAGATACCGATAACCTTTATTCCATTTGCTAAACTGTTGCATTTCAACTAGATCACTTGCCCATATTTCATCGATATGATTTACGATGACTCTTCTAGTTTTGAATTTTCTCTTGATTGGTTTGTGTAATTCATCGGCTAATTGCTGAGCCCAATCATCAATACTCAGCGCCGCTTTACGTTTTTTGAACCAAGTCCAATCTTTCTTTTTGCTTTAATGGCATACATTGTTGGTGTAGCAAACCAAGGTCTTTGATTAAATGGGATTGCTTTTATACTGTCTTCCATAATTTTATCAGCTGCATGCTTTTTCGCCAGATCGTCTCCAGCTTTACTGTATGCTATATCATGTTGCTGGCAAACAGCATCTAATTTATTTATTGGATCTCTATATTTTGGATCATTTGAAGCCAATCTGTCTTCCAGTTTTGTACCAGGTCCACAATAATTATATTTTTTACCCGTCGGAGTTCTCAAATGGAGTTCTCCCAACTTTGCTAATTGTTTTTGAATGTCTAAAGTACCGCCGTCTAGATCTTTCCTATTGGTTGTGTATTTCTTTTTGGGTCTTATTTTTGTCGACAATTGATCGAGAGCTTCAGATCCAACTTTGTGAAGTAGAGGATTCATTTTTCTCAAACCATAATCGATTGCTTTTTTCTGCAATTTTGGTTCTCTCATCAATTCGGAACCATAATATCTACCCATTTCAACGGCTTTTTTGCCAAGATAAGGTACTCCTTTAGTTAAAAATAATTCTGTTCCAGTATTAGCAATATCACTGAGTAAGCCCGCTCCCAACGGGCTGTTTAGTTTCCCTGTTTTTTAACAAATTTGGTCTTTGTAATACCACATTCAGCACAAGTGCAAAAAAACATTAGTCTACCATTTTTGGCTGTTTTGTAACCTGAAGGTTCAACACATTCGGTTACCTTTTTCTGTTTAACACAATATGATTTTACCATTATATATATGAGTTAGATATTTCTGAAATAATGTTCAATGAATCTCTCATTTTTCATTGTATCATTTGTGTCGAATACTTGCAATAAATCATAATACGAATTACCCTTATTCATTTCATTTAGAAAGTATAAACAGAAATACCCACAAGTTGTTGTTTGTATGTTTTGTATCTGATTGTTTTGATGTAACAAAGTCAGATTTTTCTTTTTGGCATGATTTACAATCTCTTGAAATGGGGGCATACCAAACGAATCAAAATAATTTATTACATTATCCTTAACATAAGTGGCTACCCAATGACTTCCGCTCATATAAGCTGGTTCTAGATTGTAGATAAATAACGCCTGTTTATTGTTATGTGGAACATTTTCATCTCTTGACAGTACATCATTGATCGGTATATTCAAATATTTGCACCATTTCATTAGATCGTGGTTGGACATAGGTATGTTTTTGTGAAATTTTGGTTTCACAATATTGCCCCCAAAATGGGTATGCCATTGAATAGACTGTTTTTTCCTAATAGTAACCCTTTTCCCGCCTTTTTTTTTGGTCGAGGATGTTTTTTTTTTACCATAACCAGTCACATATGGCGGATAACTATAAAATGGAGGGGGCATTCCAATTCTAGGTGCTCCTGTACCATCCTTTTTTGACGAAGGTGGTCTACCTACCCTAGGTGCTCCTCTTCCCGTTAGGTTTTTGACAAGATTCAAAGCCAAAGGTATTCCAATGCTAGCCAACAGAGTTCCGAGAAATCCACCTGATTGTGTTTTAGTAGGTGTTATATGCACACCAGAACCTGTTTGAGCTGCATTGATGATGTCTCTTTGCTGTTTTGTAGTGAACATGTTCAGATATGGCATTATTTTGTTGATTGCCTCAAAAGGTATCATCATAGGTAATGGAAAAGCACCGCCTTTTTGACCAGATCCAATCAATTTTTTAACTCCGGCTTCTGCTAAACCACCAAGAGCACTCAACCCAAGGGTTTTACCAATTGCTGGTAATGCTCTCATACCAAGTGACAATACGGTGCTCAAAAGACTTCCGCCGACTTGTTTCCTGATATTCGTTTTGGCTAATTTGACGTCCATTCCTTTGTTTAATTTGCGATTTTTTTGTAATCTTTTTTTCACCATTACTGGAACATAAAGAGTGTCGTTTCCATTAAGAGCATCATTTGTCAGTCTTAGAACAATTGTTTCCCTTTTATGGTAAGCATTACTCAGATTCTTTTTTTGATTATCTGAAAGTCTTACGTTGATTTCATAAAGTTCAGTCATATAATATATGTTATATAATTCCAGTTGCGAAACATATACAAATAAATAGGAGTCATTGACTCGATTTCATATTACTGTTTCATTTGTGAGCTTATACTATAACCAATTCATTACCCACCTTGTCAATAACAACCGACTGTTCGTACAATACAACTGCATGGACATTGAAATCTGCTGCACTATTGGCACTTATTTTATATCTGAAAATCAACTGTTTAGGGTCTCTTGTTACTTTTTCTGTTTGATATGACAGATCGAAAAAGATTAGTGGATACAGGCTGTTATAATTGGCAAGATTCAACTGGGTTCCGGTGTTGTAATCATTTTTTCGCATTGCATAAGACATCAGATCATTGAATATTCTCACTTTGCTTTCACTGTCATATTCTGTTTCTGGGTAGAAAATACCATTGCCATATTCGAGTCTGCATGTTGTTAAATAACTGTTTGCGTCTGCTGCATTTAGTTTAAAGGTATCAAGTAGATATGGATTTTGAGTTGCAACTCCGGTTTTAGCCCGTTGTAGATAAACAAAAATTGCTTTGACATTGTCAATACTGGAAGAAATCTGAAAAAAACCACTGACTCTACCAGGTGCTGACACTGCATATAGTTCACGCTGATATGTCCATTTGCGTTCTTTCATGAAAGAGCTTACAAATTTGTCGTACATACTGTCTTTTGGTGTTAATTTTGGAACCCATAAAAGAAATCTGTTCAAAACTACTCTGCCGGCATCTACTCCTACTGCCATATTGATGAGTTCATTGTCGTTCTGGAGATTCAAATTGAATTGTAACTGCATAGGAACCAACATTTTATCCTGCAACTCTTCGAAAAAACTGTAACGATTGAGAGGTATGATCAAATTCACATCTTTTGATCCTCCTGTTCCATCATTATTGGCAGCTTGTGTAAGCACTCTTCTAGATTCATATCCTAAATTAGTATTGGCTGTCGTATCATTTGTGTCTAAATACCAAAAACTGTTTTTACCGACTGATCTGCTGTAATCATCAGAATATTCCAACAGATTCTTCACAAAAGTGACCTTATGTAGATTGTCAGTGTCATAAACAACTTTCCCCGCACTTTTAATCATCATATGTGCAATCAATGAATGAGATCCGTTTATCACCGTTATTCTATCGGCTGCTGCGTAACCAGCTCCATCTGCTGTTTTTTGTAACTGAAATTGAACCTCGAAATAAGCATTGTACCAATCATAGAAAGAACTTCGGTCGTTGATGGTGAATCTATAACCATTCTTTTCTTGATGTTGACCGTTACCTGGGGCTCGGATTACATCATCAAGTTGAAATCGCACTAACTCATTTCTTTGCAATAATTCACTTGTTCTAAAAGCCATTTATACTATTGTATTATATAATTCTGATGTCATGTTATTTATTTGAAAAATCTACGCCTTCTTCCAGATCCTGATATCAATCTATTTAGTATCATGTCAGCGCTTTCTTCTTGCTGTTTAATGGGTGAGGATGGAACAATTGCTTTTTGTGTTGTAGCTCCTTTTCTCAAATTTGCTAATCTCTTCATAATTAAATCACCAGATTTTTCAGCAACTTTTTTACCAATTTTATCACCTGCATGGGAAACCCCTGATTCTGATGCCTTGGGCTTGGCAATTTTCTTGAAAACAGATGATGCCACACTCTTCAATGGTTTGAAAATGTTGTCGATAATAAGCCCAGACCCTTTGTGTTGAAATACAAATTTACCAAGTTTTGGATGGTAAAACCTCTTAAATTCATACGGTTTCATTATACTGTTACATTAGATACTTTTTAAAATCAGCGAAAAAGACGTATCCGCTCCATTTAAATCAAGCAATCTTCTTTGTCCATCGGTTATCCTGATTCTGATTGATGAAATTGTGGTTTTGTTCACAGGATTAAATGTAACTCGTTGTGGTTCGAGGGTGAAGGAGTAACTTGGTTTTAGTACACTGGTTGAGAATGAATAAATGATGTCTGTGTCTTCACCGTCAACTAAACTTTCGTTTACCAAATCGCAATGAACATTGAGTATGTCTGTGTCTTGACTGAGATTTGGCACTCTGGATCCAATATGCGTTCCACTTGCTAATATCTTTTTGTCAAAACCTATTAGGTCATTAAAATCACTTGCTCTTAAATCAAGTTGGTAATTTTCAGCTAATGTAACCGTGACCCTAAATATTGTGTCATCGAATTCAAGAGTTATCGGATACGTTTCACCAGTTTTTGTTAGATTTTTAATATATGTATTAAAGTCTGTATAATTCCATACCCCAGCTGGAAAGGTAATGTTTTTAAAAGTTGAACCATTATCTGAACTGTATTTGATCAATTGATTTTTGTATCCAGCATTGACATTGAACCAAGTGAATGACATGTTGATGACTCTGTTAAGACCAATGACATATTGCTTATTATTGTCTAGAATTATAGGTCTGGTGAAATTTGTTGTAAAATCTTCTGGTTTATTGTTCCCTTTATTTTTCACGCCGTAAGACGATAAAACTATCTCTCGTTCCATTATATAATGAGGTTACATTAAATTTTGAAATATTGTTTGTATAATTTACCATATTGTGATTTGTTAATTGTTGTCATTTTCAATAATGTGTCCAATATAGAAACACCCATATTTCGCATGTCAATGCTTGTATTGCCAGCCAATATCTCACCAATGATCAAATCCAATTTTTTTATGAGTTCTTTCGGTTTGTTAAAAAATATCACATTACCACCTTTTCTTTTTCTTCTGATTCCAGAACCTTTTATTGTTTTCATTTTGTTTTCATAATGATCTATGTATGCGTTTAAAGCAACTCTTGCGTTGTCTATTCTTTTGTGTTCCTTTTGTTTTACAGCTTCAGAAATTAAACCACTGTTGAATTGTTTACTTACAGAAGACTTGTAACCTTTTAATTGATTTCTTTTGAATTTAGCATCATTGACAATCTTTTTGAGATATTTCCTGTTTTTTTGTTCAGTCATTTCTTGTTGATTCACTGTCATTTCAACAGAATCATAATTTTGAAGACCAAGATCATTCAATATCTCATTGTCCATGTCTTCATCATCTAATGCATAATCGATATCTTCGTCGTCATCGTATTCTGGTGGTAATTCTGGTTCTTCACGGAAGTACTTAGGATCAACATGAATCTCTTTTTTTCCTTCCAGAAGATCTTGTAAAGATTCTTCATATGTTGGCGGTTTTGGCACCAGTTGTTTTTCTTGCTGTGGCAAAACAGGTTGTTCAAATAGATCACCAAGATTCATATCTGGAACTTCATCCTCTATATCAATGCCGTAATCAGGAACTTCTCCTTTCTTCAGTGGCCGTTTTTTCCTTGGCAACCTTACAACCTGATTACTATCGATAACATCATCTAATTTACTTGTAATTGGTTCAAATACTTTTGAAAATCCCTGTTGACTGGTCTTCTGATCGATATTATGTTTTGTAATAGCATTATGGACGTAATTAATCTTATCCCCTAATTCAGATTTACTCTTTGCGAGTTCTTTCCACTTAAGTAAACTCATTTATTGTTATATTGTTACGTTACATAAAATGGAAATTCATATATAAAAAATAACGTTTTACACCGTGTTGAACACCATGTTAAACACCATGTTATTGGAATAATATACCCATATGATATAAAAATGAAAATACTGAATTATGATACTGATGATGATGTTGTCACAAACTTCAAACGAAAGCATAAATCTATGCCTAAAGAATGCTTTCGCATGCTCATTTGCGGACCTTCTGGTTCGGGAAAAACCAATACACTGATGCATATGATCTACAAATTATTGTACTTTGACAAAATATACCTTTATGCAAAAAACTTAGAGCAGTCAAAGTATCGGAATCTCATGAAAGAGTTCGAGCCATTGAGTGAAGAAGCTGGTTATGATATCATTGAAGCAAGCAATGATAAAATAATTCCTGTAAAAAATCTCAATGGTGACAATCAAAAAATTGTGATATTCGACGATTTCGTATGTGATAAAAACCAAAAACCATTAGTTGACTATTTTATACAGGGGAGACATAAAAACTGCTGTGCCATATATTTTAGTCAAAGCTACTATAAGACACCAAAAGATATTAGATTAAACTGCTCACATTTTGCCATTTATGATTTTCCGAGTACTAATGAAAAAAGTCTCATATGTCGTGAAAACAATGTCTCAAAACAATTATACGAGAAAGCAACTAGAGACCCTTTCAGTTTCATATATATTGACAAACCTGAGAAACAAGTAAAGAAGAATTTTGATGAAACAATATAAATCAATTGTATATGAGTTACTCAAATGGTAAATTACCTGAAGACACATTTTCACATGAAAAAGTTATTGAAATAGTAAAAGGATTGCCTGGTGTTGGTTTTAAACTTACTGATGATGGCGATTATGATATGCAGAATAAAAAACTGAGAAATTTAGATTCACCTCAAACGAATGACGATGCAACTACTAAGAGGTATGTTGATTCGGAAGTTTCTAAGACATTAAAATTGGACGGAAGCAATGCAATGACTGGCGCCCTTAAT
The DNA here is from genome assembly GCF_036669935.1 of Montipora foliosa. NCBI lineage: Eukaryota > Metazoa > Cnidaria > Anthozoa > Scleractinia > Acroporidae > Montipora > Montipora foliosa. The sequence continues at coordinate 32,533,746 of NC_090869.1, forward strand.
ATGGATAACAGACGTGTAGAAAATATTGCACCTGCTAGACATGGCCAGAGTGACGCTGTCAGTAGTGCGCATTTGCATATTTTTTACATGGTGCTCAATACTGACGATGGTAAAATAGAATTGCAAAATCCAATCGACATGAAAAATCAAAGAATCTTCGGAGTGAAAGACCCGATACTACATTCAGATGCTTCTAATAAATTTTACGTTGACAGCTCTTTTAATTTTAAAGCTGATAAAACGGAGCTGGCTAATTATTTGAAAAAAGATGGAAGTATTTCCGTAACTGGCAATTTTGACTTTGGAAATAATACAATCAGCAATCTTGCTGAAGGCACTGGCAATTCTGACGCTGTTACAAAACACCAATTGCAAACTGGTTTATCAACCAAACCGAATGTTAATCAGGTTGTGTTGCGAGATGGTACGCAAGCAATGACTGGAAATTTGAATATAAACAACAACAAGATCATCAATCTTGCTGATCCGACAGGTGTAAATGATGCCACAGGAAAAGGTTACGTTGATCGATTATTTTTGGATGCACTTCGATTAGACGGTTCAGCGAAAATGACTGGCAATCTGGACATGAACAATAACAAGCTTATCAATCTTGCTGATCCGACAGGTGTAAATGATGCCACAGGAAAAGGTTACGTTGATCGATTATTTTTGGATGCACTTCGATTAGACGGTTCAGCTAAAATGACAGGCAATTTGGATACGAATAATCATCGACTAACAAATCTCGGAACAGCCACACATAATCAAGATGCCATCACTTTGAAGCAAGTAAATGATGCTTTTTCAACTGTAAGTACCGAAAATAATCGATATACAGACCAAAAAATAGCGGAGAGTCTCATAAGCACACATCAAAACCGCAAAAATGTACTAGCCTACGCTATGGATGATGGAGAATTCACTGAAGATTATGGACTACAGGACGTTAATTTAATCACCTATAATGACTCACCTCATAAAACCAACAAAAAAGCATTCTCTTTGAAGGTTCAAAAACAAATGATGGTTCTAGTCTGTTCAAAGGAAGGTTTGATTTCAATTTGTTTAAGTTGATACGTGACAATTTGAGTGATGATTACACTGTTTGTATTGAAGTGTATTTCGAAAAAGATGGTAGATATGATGCAGAATTTGATTCTTTTAATATAACATTTGAAAAACTGAATATGAATATTAATAAATCATACACAATAAAAATCAATACCGATCATAAATATTATCGAAGTGTATTGAATCTTTCTCCAGACGGCGTATCTCCATCAATTCAAAGAAGGTTATATGTCAATGTTCAGAGTAGTTTTGACAACCTTAGTCCTAGTCTATTACCTTTACATGTTCTGATTTATGGAATCAAAGATGAAGCAAAAAACAATCTCGATTTTACCATATATGATTATGAAAAAGCTTATGAGGTTGTGAATAATGAATTCCAACTGCATGTGCCGTTAAATTTGAATGGTAATAAAATTTTAGGGTTATTTGATAAGATATTACCGTCTTACGCCTATGGAACCACTTTAGAATCATCACTGGGTTGTGATTTTAATATTTCTAGAACAGTACATCTAACATTTACTAAAATTTATATTGATAAAATAAAAATTTATGCTGAAAAAAATTATCCATCAGAGTCGAATCACGATATAACTTTTTATGGAGACGCTAGTGTATTTTATGACATAGATTTTTCAACAAGCAAAATACTTACTGTCAATATCAATCGATATTTTGAAAACATAACAAACATACGAATAAATTTTGATGATGACGATGGGGATGGCGTAAGATCTTATGTTTACATGATACATTACAAAACATTACTGATTAATTGAATTATATACTGCAACAGTATATGACATTGTATGTAAAAAATTTAGATCGTACACATCTTCTTGACGACAATGGTGACAGAATTGAATACACCATTGACTATCACTCTGATGATGATTTTACCTATCAAGCTCAAGCTCAACTTTCAGTAAATGATGATGGACATATAGAAACTGACAAAAATCTCATCGCAAAAGCCGCTATAAATGACAATCATGTAGTGGTTAAGTCACAGGTTCGCGAACTATCTAAACCAGTTATTACAATATGGGCTGAAGAAAATGGTGCTTTAAATTTAGACCAATTGCAGTGGTCTTTTGGTAACGGGACTGAAAACTCTGTCAATTACGGTTACTGTTTGCCAACAAAAGGTAAAATATTTGCTGGTTCTCTAACGGCAAGTTCTTCTGGTAGTCCTCCTGGTGAAATTAAAGTAAATTTAGTCGTTAATGGAATTGAGAAAAGTGATTATCAAATAACTAAGCCAAACAATGTTTTTTGTAATCATATTACATTTCAAGCACCATTGAGTCTCAATTCTGGAGATCGAATAAATTTCATATCTAAGACCAACAATTCATCGGTGACACATGCCTTGGTTAGTTTATTGATTGAAATTGATATATAATATAACATAAGTACATATGTACATCAATATCTCATTAAAAGACGTAAAAAAAAATTTTCATATAACAAAACTAAAATATCCATACATTGATGACAAAATATTAAAATCAGCACTTGTTTATCAATACTTACACTATTTTTACTTTAAAAAAAACATATCAATAAACAAAATTTTAGAACTCAATGATGGTGAAATAGGTCTTCTTGGACCGGGCAATAGCTGTCTTACATGGTTATTTGAAAAGATGTTTGGATGGAATCATATTTTGAATTCACATGGCATTCTACATGACGCTTTTGGACGGTTTTATGATCATTATGCACTAGGTAGAGGCTACACTTATGCTATTCCGAAAAAATACACAACTAAACTGATTAAAAGATCTCCATTTTGTGGCCAAGTTAGTGGTATACTATATTGTCTATGCAAACGATTAACAGTCTAAACTATATATATGGCAGATCAAAAAAAGAATATATTTAGCTGGAATCATATTTCAGACAGATTGACAGAAGATCAGGTTGACGAACTAAAGAGCTATTATAAGGCTTATCACAGGAAATGCTGGGCTTACAAACAGGCTGTCAAACGCTTCAAAAAATTCAAACTTATTGGTAATACTATTTCAGTCATAACTGGCACTGGTGGAATTATCAGTGCTGTTGTAACTGGCGGTATAGCCCTAGTAGCAATAAGCACTTGTGCTTTGTTGATCAAGTCTTACATGGATTTCCAATCACTGGATCTTAAAATACAAAATTGCACATACGCATACCAAAGTTATCAACATCTGTTGAATTCAATAAAAGACATGTTGAGAAGCGGTGATTTTCAACCATCGTTTCACACAGAATTAAAAAATGTAGATGATTTTGTAACTGATGTTTGTCCTAGTGTTGATAAATTCTACGCAAAATACAATGACAAATTCATTCCTTAACTATCACATTTATTTTATCGAATGATAGTGCTAGGATGTCTTGCCAATATCGTTTATAACTTTCAAGTGTCTTTTCAGACCTTGATGTCTTGACCTTTTCACAAGGAAGATCAAGCATTTTAAATATTTGTTTCAAAATGAAATTTATGTTAATCATACGCTTTCTGTCTATATTCACAGATTTTACGACCTTACCAATTTCATCAAAAATACTCAATATCTTATCTCTATTTTTCACGGTTATCTGAAAACCATTTTTTACAGCTATATTATTCATTATGTTTTCTATATGATATTTTCTTTGGTAAACACTTTGACGATGGAATCTATGCTTATTTGAGTGAAAATCAACAAATTCTATAAGTGGTTTATAGCCATTAACTGTCCCACATTTTTTACAAACTAGCATATTGTTATCATTCACTATATCAGGTTGACTGCAGCATTGCTCAATTTCTTTCGTATATTTCGAGATTTGCTCATTACAAAATGGACAGACCACTTCTTCCATATTGACAAGTTCTTTATGCAGTTCTTGGCAACTCATTATACTATTATATGAGATATTATTTTAGGTTTTTTAAAAACATATAGTTCCAAAATAAATTTTGCGTTGGATCCATTCTGCCTCGCCACATTATGGATTCGCAGAAATATAAAACATATATATTTACAAGAATATGAGATCAAAAGTTGGAAGCCATTAAATGTAAAGTAGTATTGAGTTGGATTGGTATGAGATCATTTTTGCAAAAATGATCTCGTACCACCAACTCCTATACTACTCCTCACAACTTCTTTTTACCACAAATGTGCCCTATGAGCATCCGAAAACTTTGTAATACTAAACTTAACTGAAGTCAAGCCCTGTTTCGCGGGGTTAGTGTTGGGATGGGAGACCAAAACAATAAACCCCTCATAAAAAACAGAAACATCTGACCGAAAATACTATTAACGCTAACAAATGCGAACTCAGCAAGGTACAGATTCTGTTAGCGTGCTTTATGCAAAACAAATATTGATGAAAAAGCAACTAAATATTGATACACAGTTTTCAGAAAGAGCAGAAGGAAGTTTCCCGGACGGTCGATCGAGAATAAAATATTTACGACATGAAAACAACATTAATTTTGAACCTTGAATATAGATCGTTTTCACTGTCACGCAATAAAAAAAATAAATCAAAAACTATCCAGTGCAAAACGCTAAGAAATTGTTATCTTATAGCAGATAAAGAAATAAGACACTTGTCCAAGTTTTAGGCCTCTGCGTTTCCCCAAACTTCAGATATTCGTCGAAATGTTTCGCAGGCCGGAAAATAGTGTAAACATCTGGAACTGACTTTGGCTATCTAGGCGACTGATTATCACTACTGAAAAAACAAGCATTTACATAAGCACTTTTCCTAATGCTCTAACTTCTAAAAGGGCTCAAAATCATGAGATAAGTATATATTTTTCAACAAACTTGATCGTAGCTTTGTGTCACGCACCTACATAATGCTGAAATTCAAAATGCTCTGGTTTCCAAACGAAGCACGCTATTGAGCTGTGAAATTGTCAACAGATATAGATATGCCGCCTCTTATGCCTGATGAGGATAAAAACTTTGGTGGATCTTTAGTTTTAGATTTTGGAAGGTGATGACGTCACGTGAAAACGATCTATAGAATATAAAAAGTTACGATCAACGACAAACATTTTGGGAGATTTTTGCTACGTTCAAGTAAATTGCAAAATCGAAATTGACATGGCCGGAATTCAGCGGGCGCCGTGATTAAGTTACCGCGGCATGTTTACTCGCCAAACAGTGAAGAATCTGTGTCAAATGATGGCAAGATACCGGGTTTTTGTAAGTTTCTTTTTCTGTCAAGTGTTATAAAGTTTGACAATGAAAGGAGCGAAGTCAAAACAAAGATCACAATCGCCCAACTCTTGTTTATGCAAAGTCAAAATTAATTTTACTCTCCAAGACGCGTACGACGTTATTTATCACCAGGTAATTCCATCATTCTGGAAATAGCAGCTACTTTATTATTCATCTGCGTCACAAGTTTTCACTGATTTTGGGCCTCATTTTGTTGTAACTCAAGCACGCTTCCGACAGGCCTGTGAACCCTTCCTGCTTACAGAGCAATACTAAAAAACTTCTCCCATATCACATTTGAACCTTAAGCTCGAAAATTCAATACACAACATGATATTATAATTCACAAAGGCAGAAAATACCACAGAATCCGTTTCCAGCGAAAAGTTTATTGAAACAAACAACATATTTGCTCTTAGAGGCGAAAACCTCTTCCTATTTGATTGCGTGCGTGAAGACAAGAAACTCAATTGTGTCAAATTACCATGTACTTCAGGTAAATACTGCTCACTTTGATTTCGTCTCGACGGACGATAGATTGTTGTCGAAGTCCAGTACTCGTCGCTTTTGAGATTCATGCCTAGTTTATCCAACTGACTTTCCATTATTGAGCTCCATAAGGGTATATTTTGTTTAAGGATCCACTAAAACGCCATTCGCGTTGCATGACTTTCGACGCCGTTGCAGGCTAAGTTAATAGGGAGCTTAAGATAAGGACGTTTTCGACGCGACGGCGACGTAAAGACCGATTAGGATTGGGGCGAGTTTAACTGCGCATGCGATTTCCAACATTCCCGCCGTCGCCCTCACGTCGGCGACGTCAGTTTGGGGATTTTGCCGTCGCAGTGAAAACGTGAGTATTTATACCGGTATTTCTTTCTTGTATTCTTCATTCCTTGCTTTTTTTTCAGTTTCTTTATTAGCACAACCCACCTGGGGATGTGCCAAGTAACTCTAGCGGCTTTTTGTGCTCTCTTCACAGATAAAACTCAGGAAAATGACCGAAGACTCTGAAGCTAGTTCAGTGAAAACAAAACAATCTAAGTAAGTCTGTAAAGATAAATAAGCTGTTACGTTCAACGAATTCTTTCTTGTAAAACGATTATATATATAATATATTTTACTGACTCCAATACATTTTTTAATTTCTTAGTAACATATTGAATCCGAATTTTCTGAGGCGATAAAGAATTTTGGAGTTCTGGAGGCTGCTAAAAAGTGCAGAGATAAATATTTTGTTTTGAATTTTTTCACACTTAGCCAACAAATCCACTACATAGCTCATCGATATGTAAATGTGCTCTTAAGGCTTGTATAACCACACTTGGAAATATTTCTTCGATGAAGTGCTGTGAATCTAGAGCAATAATTTATGTGGATACGTACAGTGCGTATTAAACAGAACAATTTCATCCAGCAAATATTCAATAAATCAATACAAGGACTCAGTCTGGAAGAGGAAAACTACTGTTTCCACCGTTTTTTAAATAAAGTGCTAAAATAAACTTTAATTCCCTCTTTCAGCACAATGGAGTGGACAAATCAACATGATACATTATTCTTGAGAGAGGTCAGGGGATCAGATCTTTTTGAAACCAGAAAAGGGAGCCCGGAGAGAGGAAAATTGTGGGATGAGATTGCCACAAGACTCAATAACCTCACCCAATGCAAATTCAATGTGAACAAAAGGTCGTTGAGAGATAGGCTCAATCTTCTAATGTCCAAATTCAAAGCAAAAAATAGGGAAGAAGAAAGAGCAAGTGGTATTAGTCCAGAAATACAAGAGATAGATACTCTGCTGGAGGAGCTGTGTGAAAAAGAGGAAGAAGCTAAAAATAAGCCTTCGACTGGCAACAAAAAGCAAAGCCTTCAGAAAGAGAAGGCAACTGCTGAAGAAATGCAGTACAAGGCAATGGAAACCATGGGAGAAACTCAAAAACGAGTGGAGAAAACAAATGGAGTGGTTCCAGCAAAGAAAAGCAGGAAAAGTACAGGAGATGCTATTGGATACTTGCAAAAGAAAGCAGAAGAAGAGATGGCATTAAAAAGAGAAGAAATTGAAATAAGAAAGCAGGAAGAGGCAAGAGGATCTCGTATATCAGAGCAGCAAACAAAAATGCAGCAAGATATGCTAAAGATTATTCAGCAACAACAAGAAGAACAGCATAGACAGCAGCAAAGAAACCAACAGCAAACACTACAGTTTATGCAGTCTATGTTAAACCAGCAGCAGCAGCAATCACAGGCTATGTTAGCTTTGATTGAGAGGTTGGCTCCCAAGGAAAAGCGTTAACATTTTTTTATTGCAACTTCTCTTTTTCAACTATGGCACCATTGTAATTTTTCTCTTGTTAGTGACATAATTTTGCATTCAACTGTTCTTTTAACTCCATTTCTGCTAGAGTGGTAGTTGATTGTTGAGTTATCATTATCATAATCACATTTTTTTTTAGTTTCATTGATCCAGTTTGAATTTAGCTGTATTATGCATGTGTCAATCGGGTGATTACCCTATCAGAATACAGGCTATGAAAATATGTCATATATTAAATTGAGTCAAGTGATTATTGAAAGCCCTGACTACCTTGCAAAATATAAATTTGATTTGATTTTTTGAACTGACAAAAATTATTGTATTGTGAAAAGGTTGATTTCTTCAATACTTACATTTGTGTAAACAATGTATACCTTGTTAACTGGGCCCAGTTGTTCAAATTGCGGAAAGTGCTCCTCCTCTAAAGAAATCGTTATAGTGATTTATGTGCTGGATAACACTATCTGACTTTTGAACAACTGAGCATTGAACTAAATGGCATGCCATTTGTCGTATAAGTGGATGCCATAGTAACAACTGCTTTCATTTTTTGTGGAACAATATGTCTGCTTTGTATAATACAATGTATGATCTTTTATAGGTTGTGCTGTTTCCCAAAGCAGGGGGGGTGGGGTGGGCGGGGAGGTTTCAGTCTAGATTAGGGAAACCAGGAATTGCCACTAAAACTAAAAATCAAATCGACAAGTTTGAATTTACGCAACTTAGCCGAAAAGCTACTCTAGGATAGTGGCAAAGGGATTTTGGGAAGTTAAGTCTAGTAGAAGGTAGCAAAATTCAGCTGAACTAGCTCTGGTATAGATTAAGGATTCCAGGGTCCCAGCAGGACACTCCCCCACAAAAAATCCTAAAGTACCACCACCCCCTCCCCCCACCCCCCAGGGCTGATTCTGGGAGGAAAGTGTTGACCAGTTGTGTGACCAGGCAGTAACCGAATAAATATAGCGAATGTTTTAGGTCACCTGAAATACTCCTGGAGGCTTGGGGGGTCTAATTCAAAAAATTCTGAAGTTTGATTACCATATAGGCATGTTAGGGCATTTCGCATGAGAGCACATACGACATATGTTTTACCAATATTACTTAAGCCAACTTTTAGGTTCTTTTTAAAATCAAGGAATTTAAAATAGTTTAAAATGTCTCCAAATAGCCACTCCACTGACACTCGAACAGAGCTCATGGATCCATTGAACATCTCCATCTGAGGTGTGAGAGCAGCACCTTGGAATGGTCCTTGCAGGTGAACCCTGAGGGGATATGCAGGATCCCCATATATGCATAGAGGCTGACCCCCTGTCGAAAATGCATGGCGTTCCAAGTCATGCAAGAGACCAGATTCTGCCAGCATACCTGCATCATGCCTTTTGCCCTCTGGAAGAAGAAGTTAAAAGTATTAGGTTTGTTTCATGGAATATCATTGTTTTTCATCATGCAACGCTTCTGTAAAATGGTGTCATGAGATCAACCTTTCATTGCCCTGATCACTACAGGCGTTTGTCGTAGATTATACTATAAAACAGACACTTGAAGGGGGAAACAACTACCCTCCGAAACCATGTTTGTACCTTTTCCGTTTGAGTTGCTATTTTCATAAACCTGACATTTAGTTATAAATAAGAGCAAGTTAAAAAGATCTTTACCTACGGGGCCGTAAAGGTTTGCGATCCATCCATTCGGTAAGGCAACAGATTGGAATTTAATGGCGTGCACCCGTTTATGACCATTATACATCATCCTCTGGTGCTCGTCTGGTCTGGCTATAGGTCTCACAGTGCCATCAACAAAGCCAAAACAGTTCTGGAGAGCAGCCCCTTTAGCGTGAACTGATCGAGCATAAGTATCCAATGCAGGTGGGTTAAGCAGTGCGTCATTCCACCGGGTTATGCGATGTCCATGGATGGTGTAAATATAATCAATCACATGATTTGTGACCATGGATAGCACCGGTACTGGTTTGCCGAAACGAGGTACCATGTCGCCAAATCTACAAGGATAGGCGAGCCGTCTTAGGAGTATGCAAAGGCCTTCCATTCCACTTACTATGCTTCCCTGGCGTAGTTTGAAGGTAGGTGGGATCTGCAAGGCTTCTGCCAGAGTCGGAAGGTCTTTTTTCTCAAACCTAAATTCGGCCTTACACTCTGCCTCACTCATGTTGTTCAGGTCAAAGCAAGCGTACTCGTAGTAAGGAAAACTTGGATTTCTCGACGGCAACATGTCGTAAAGGAGAACGAAATCTTCATCGTTGATCAAATTAGCGTCGTAGTAAAGAATGAGAAGTTGTCGAAAATCTTCAAATGCGGCCATGTTACAAACAAAAGCGATTGAATCTCAGAAAGTACAGCCGATGTACTCGACGAAGTCTCGGACGCCGTCATGAGAATCTTAAGCAAATTAATTTTGGCGCGAGAACGGCAACCTCTGGCCCAGTCCACCTGGGCTGTCACGTCGCCGTCACCGCGAAAACGTCCGCATCTTAAGCTCCCTAATGATTCTACTGTGTCCACCAGAGAAATCTACGCAGTTCCACCACCCTCTCGATCCTAAGAAAATACGCGCAGAAGGCTCTATACACAAAGACACCACTTACCAGGGGAGTGACCGGCAAGACTTTTACCGACACGGAAAAAAAAACAAAAAAAAAAAAAAAAAAAAAAAAAAAAAAAAAAAAGAAAACAAACAAACTAAACGAAGACCTCGACTGGGTTTGCCTTATAAGGCAACCCAGTAATAATTAACCTCTGTTGCCAAAAACCACCCAAATAACCGGTCAGTGTAAAACGCAGACTGCAGTCTGCAGACCAGGGATAAAATGCAGACTGAGGGTAAAATGCAGACTGCAGACTGCAGACTGCGGGTTAATAAAATAATAATGAAAAAAGAGTTACAATAATGTTAGTAGCCGTTTGTACTTTCACACTGAAACCCCAACACAGCTCCCATCGCTTTGGTTGCCCCACCGCATGTTTTAAATCCGGATTTTCATCGAACTCTGTAAGAATTGAAGCTGTTTGAATCCTTGTTGTTGTTGGAAAAAGGACAGTTTCGTTAAGTGAGTTGCTTTTAGGCAAAGAAGTCACCACCCCGTAATTCAACTGTCCATTTTGCTGCACTGAACAAAGTAATCGAGTAATTACCCAATAACTCAATTTATTTTGACACGCATGGCTACAATACCAATTAACAAAGACAGAGATAACGTGGATTTTGCAACAATTTAACGTTTCAATTCAGTTGGCTTAAGCCAGTATGACTGAGGTGTAAAAATTTCTTATTAGGATCCTTTTATTCGCTTTCGTGTACGTTATGTTTATCCTTTAGTTCACAAGTTCGTTTGTTTTGCATCTGGAAGATGTAATTTTCAATTATAACCTCTCCCTAGGGGTTATCACGCATTGCTTAACCAATGAAATTCCCGCGTCCTAATTGCTCGGAATACAAGAATTCTTTGTGCATTTCGTTGCACCGAAAAAAGACAACCGAGATTATTCAGGTATTCCAAGTAATAATTGTCGGTTTTTCGATCGATTTCCCTCGATGCACCGGTGTGACAAATAATTTGGAACATTGCAATGCATCTGGAAGCGCAAAAACAAAGCACAGATGATTTCAACGCTTACGATCGCATCCCCAAAAGGTGCAGCGACCTGCAGTCATGATAATGTGATTGTCTTTTTTCGGTGCAACGAAATGCACAAAGAATTTCATGTATTCCGAGCAATTAGGACGCGGGGATTTCATTGGTTAAGCTATGCGTGATAACCCCTAGGGAGAGGTTATAATTGAAAATTACATCTTCCAGATGCAAAACAAACGAGCTTGTGAACTAAAGGATAAACATAACGTACACGAAAGCGAATGAAAGGATCCTAATAAGAAATTTTTACACCTCAGTCATACTGGCTTAAGCCGACTGAATTGAAACGTTAAATGGTTGCAAAATCCACGTCATCTCTGTCTTTGTTAATTGGTACTGTAGCCATGCGTGTCAAAATAAATTGAGTTATTGGGTAATTACTCGATTACTTTTTGCAGTGCAGCAAAATGGACAGTTGAATTACGGGGTGGTGACTTCTTTGCCTAAAAGCAACTCACTTAACGAAACTGTCCTTTTTCCAACAACAACAAGGATTCAAACAGCTTCAATTCTTACAGAGTTCGATGAAAATCCGGATTTAAAACATGCGGTGGGGCAACCAAAGCGATGGGAGCTGTGTTGGGGTTTCAGTGTGAAAGTACAAACGGCTACTAACACTCTTGTAACTTTTTTTTCATTATTATTTTATTAACCCGCAGTCTGCAGTCTGCATTTTATCCCTGGTCTGCAGTCTGCGTTTTACACTGACCGGTTATTTGGGTGGTTTTTGGCAACAGAGGTTAATTATTCGTAATGCGATCGCTTCCGTTGCCGTTAGCAATGGGTCGCAAATTTGACACTTTTATCGCATTATCGCATTACGCATTGAACCATGTTATCTATTATTCCTAAAAATCTAAAAATATTCGTGCCTCATCAGGTCGAATTTATGTCGAAGAAAGCAGATAAATTTCAGAAAATATTAGTTTTGCATCCAAAAATTCGTAATCAACGCTAAAATGACCAAATTTTGCCTGGAAAACATATTTTTCGCTTTTATAAAATGTTTCAGTTGTCTGTAAATAAGTTATATGCTGTTGGAAAGCTTATTTTCTTAGCTTTAAAATGATGTATTTTTTCCCCCTAACTTTAAATATTTTTTGAGAAAAAAAACATTTTTTGGCGATGGCTGATTTACCGCGGTTTTCTCGCGGTTGGGAAAGTAGGAAAAAGAGTTAGGCCGGTAGCCAGGTTTTTAACCTCAGAAAAGGATCTGTTTCGTCGTACGAACGTGTGAGGACCTGTGAGCCAAAGGGCCTCTGCTGGTATGACTTCTGGGTGACCCCTTAATAACTTCTTACTAACCGAGCGCGAGGGCCGTACTGCCAGGGAAATATTGGCCCGAGGTCGTGGCAGTACGGACCGAGCGCAGCGAGGTCCGTACAAAAACGACCCAGGGCCAGCTCGGTTAGTAAGTAGTTTATTATATGGATTTTTAATTACCTTTCGCTTTGTTTTTGCAAGCCCGTAATCGGCCCGTGGGCTAGTCACAATTAGCCAATCAGAGCGCACGTTATATCGGCTACAAACCCCAACTTGAAAAAAATTGCCTGGAACGCTGCACGTACCACAGGCAACCCAGTGTACCCTCACGGAGGGTCTAGTTAATATTTATTTTACCCTCAGTCTGCATTTTACCCCCGGTCTGCAGTCTGCAGTCTGCGTTTTACACTGACCGCCCAAATAACCGATTTTTCGACGGAAAATTCATCCCAGAGGATAAAACTATTCATTGGACATGTAATAAAGGTAAATATGTTCGAGCGAAAGCGAAAACAAGCGAATATTTTGAGATCAAAGGCACATGTGGTGAAGACACGCAATTGCGGCATCGCTTCGACAATAATCTTACCTTTTCAGCGATGTTAACGCTTGAAATTCCATTCAATCCACCTTGGTCTAGTCTTTGAATTCACTATTATCGCTGCCCTGCGAATCTTCAGTTCTACATAACAGCACACTTGGTAAAAGACGGCTCGACGGGCGACAGGTTGTTGTCGATGTTGTCGCCTGTCTTGTTCAGTATCCAATTGATTTGCCATTATTGAGCTTCATAAGGGTATATTTTGTTCAAAGATCTACTAAAACGCCATTCGCGCTACATGACTTTCGACGCCATTGCCGGTTAAGTTAATCGTTATAATGTGTCCACCAGAGAAATCTACGCATTTCCCACTACCCTCTCGATCGTAAGAAAATACGCGCAGCAGGGCTCTATGCACAAAGACACCACTTAGCAGGGGAGTGACAGGCAAGACTTTTACCGACATGGAAAAAAATAAAAAAAATAAAAATAATAAAAATAATAAACCGGAGAAATCTACCCATTTTCCGACTGGGTTTGCCATAGGGCAACCCAGTAATGAATGAAGGGGTAGTTTTTAAAGAAACTGTGGTGCTGCGTCGGTGGGGAAGTAGTGTACAAAAATTTGGTTTTATCAACGGAGTTGATAATGTAAATTGGCCACCGTACAGAGATTCTAAAAGCTGACGTTTCGAGCGTTAGCCCTTCGTCAGAGCGAAGGGCTAACGCTTGAAACGAAGGGCTAACGCTCGAAACGTCAGCTTTTAGAATCTCTGTACGGTGGCCAATTTACATTATCAACTCCGTTGATAAAACCAAATTTTTGTAACTGATATGCACACCTTTCTGCGCTTTTTTAATACTTTCGCGCACATTTCAGGTACCCTCTTGCTCAAAAATTTGCAGCTGTTTTAAAAAAATACCAGTCGCTTCTCCCAATTTCCACGCCAGCACTTCCTTTCAATAGCGTTTTGCCACTTCATACCAACACACAAGTGACTCTTGCAACGAGTCACCCGTTGAAAGCTATCCCGCGGGGATCCCGTATTTTCCCGCGTTTCGGTAACGACTTGTTCCCATTCTCACTCGATCAAACACTGCATTCTCGCACACGAACCTGGAAGTTGGTTCACGAAATTCTGCTTTTATTTATATAATTTATATGTTCGAAAAATCCTTTCCTAAAAAAACAGCCTATTTATTTGAAAGCGGTATTTTGATATGGTTGTCAAGAGATGCCCAAATTGTGATCAGACGGTAGGTGAAAACTCTAGAATTTTAAGCTTACAGTATGGAGGGAGGCACATCACATCTGACAGCGTCTCGAGCGATCGAGAAACTGTTGTTTATTATTGGTAGACTTCGTTCTTAAACAAGTTCATTTGATGAGTTAAGAGCACAGAATGCCTCCAGGAAAGAATCTCAAATTTAAAAGCAAGGTTTGCTTTATGTTTCGCAGATCGCGAAAAGCACGGTGCTTATAAAATTAGCTTAGAGGTAAGCTTACTTAATTTTTAAATTTCGGAAAAACGTCTATTTGAAATTGTGTAAAATTTTAACGTTCACAGGGAAATTCTTGGTCAAATATTTCGCTAGAATTTAGGAACTAAATTTATTTTGTTCATTGCCATGTGATCATGACTTTGTTCAATATGTAAAAATAAATCTTAATTTTGTAATTATCATAAGCAATGATTTGATAAATGGCCATTTTTTCGTGTACCCTTGAAATGTTTTGTTTGACGCCCTTATCGCGGAAATTATATATATATACCAGTACAAGTATTCTGATCGCTGGATTTCAAGTGCAATTTGGAATAAATGAGCATGCGTAAAGGTTTTCAAAGACAAACAAAAGGGCGAGTAGAATTCTTAGGCTTTGACAAAAAATTACGAGTGCTAATTTATTCCAAATTCTACAAGAAAAAGCTTGTGATTACTTATTAATAAGAGACATGAAAAAATTCCAAGGTAGCTTATAATTAGCAACATGGACCTACCACAATCAGGAAAAAACTGTGCCATCCAGAGCTCACATTTGATCGAGTATCAAGTATTTATGAGTCAATGAGTCAATGAGTCATGAGTCAAGAGTCAATGAGTCAATGAGTTAGTGCAGTTACCCTAACCCTAAAATGAAAGCTAAAATTTCAGAGAGTGCTTAGGCTTAATCACTGAAACGAGGGCTTAGGCTTAATCAATACGGTATAACCGGTAAATTATTGCTGTATTGACTGTGAGTCTCATTGACTCATTGACTCGTGACTCATGACTCATTCACTCATTTGACTCATAAAAACATCCCTTCTCCATTTGATTGGCTATCTGTGTGTTTCTTCCATCATTGACCAATCAGAATGCTTGGTTTGTATGCATGTGACCTCTGTTCTGCACTGTGTTACCTGAAAACTGCATTTCACTTGGTCAATAATGTGACAAACAAATATTTCTTGGAAATGGTACTCTTCATAAATTTATGGCCCAAAAATTTAGAACATCTGCCTATCTGGTGCGACCGACCAACAGGTATAGTGATTGATGATTTTAGGTGCTTTATTGAGCCTGGTCAGACTGTCATGTACCTTGGAAGCAAATTTTCAGATGATGCAACCTTTGACTTAAATATCTGTTGTAGTTAAATTTTTTCCTTGGTTAAGAATTTTCAAACTAGTTTGTTTTTCACTTGATCCTTTGTTTCAGATTATGATAATGTCTTTAAAGTGCCCCTCACCCCAAAATATTTTTTCCCTAAAATGAATCTTTGTACCTGTTCGAAACGCCTTGCGGCCATTTTTTCATTTTTCTAACAAATCCTGCCATTTTATAGGCGTCAAAACTTGTGAAAAGCCAAGCATCTTTTGTTTACGACTGAGTCAGAAGGGGAGCGGGTCTTTTCCTGATTTGACGTCACAAACTGATTTACATTGCATTACTCTTTGTAATCATGCATGCAAAGTAGATTGTGATGTCAAATCAGGAATAGACCCACTCCCCTTCTGACTCTGTCATGAACAAAAGATGCTTTTGCAACTTTTGAAGCCTATAAAATGGCGGGATTTGTTAGAAAAAGGAAAAAAATGGCTGCAATGCGTTTTATTTTAGCGAAAAAATGTTTTGGGGTTAGGGGCACTTTAAGACAAAGGAAAGTAAAAAACAAACTAGTCTGAAAAAGTTTTAAACAAAGAAAGATTTTAACTGCACCATATCCATTGTCAAGTGTCTAGAGAGGCAATGGCTTTCAATGGCTTACAATCGAGTTTCTTTTTGCTGCTCTTTTCTTTTTGCTTCTCTACAGATTTGAAACATAAAACATGGCCAACTCACCATGTGGCATAGATTTAGACTTTTTCCTATCAAAATTGCACAGACAACAGAAATGTTGTCAGCATGTTACAAATGCCAAGGTTATCTGATACCTTCATACAACATTATTGAGTCCATACTACATTTGGAAAAACAAGTGTCCAGGATTGAATGGTGCCAAAATACCCAAACAAAGAAGAAGACCATGCAAAAGGTGGAAGGCCTGCAGGACTAAGGGTGCTTAGGATACAAATGTCCAGGATTGCACTTAATTACATGTACAGCCAATTTTGGACATCCAACACAAAGTGTCCCTTTAACTCTAAGCGTTTGCTATCTATTTTCAACAATAAAGTAAGGGTAAAGGTTGGCGTTATTTTTGGTGGGGGTAAATGCAGCTGTTTATCCTTACTTCTAGAGCAGTATTTGGGGGGACACTTTGTAACGTTAATTGTCTTTATTAAATTCTGAACCTTGGATAAGGCATTTGTCGTTCTCTGATTGGTTCACTTAATCT
Organism: Montipora foliosa; assembly: GCF_036669935.1. Taxonomy (NCBI): domain Eukaryota; kingdom Metazoa; phylum Cnidaria; class Anthozoa; order Scleractinia; family Acroporidae; genus Montipora; species Montipora foliosa. The sequence continues at coordinate 32,550,624 of NC_090869.1, forward strand.
CGGTTATCAGCTCATATAGCTTAGTTTGACCTTATATGGTAGATGATTGCACTTAGCGTTGCTAAACTAAAAAAATTTTCGGAGGAAAGTGAAATTTCTCTCTGTATAAAGGAAAAAAAAAGTTTCTGTGGAAAGCAGTTTGGATCAATTCCGACGCTTAGAAGTACGCGAAAAGATGACATGTTTTTGTGATGAGCCTGCGTCTGTCTGACCACCACGTATGACACAACATCGCATCATCAAGTTTTTCGATTTCGCTGGGATTTTCTTCCTTTTTTTGCCGTATTTGGTACTTCCAAACTTTTGGAGTTTAAGGAATTTAATAAAACAATCATTCCATTCGCGCTTGTTGGACATGAGACTGGTTATAGCCAACTCGGTGCTACGCGGCTCGTCGCTTATTTACCATCTCATATCCAACACGCGCTCATGGAATAATTGTTTGAATTCTGAGATATGAGTGATGATGAAGTTGGGGAAAAGAGCAAGGGGACACTTCGTGACGCTTATTTAAAACAGTGTGCATCTAATTAGGTGCAACCTGGATGTATCTCTTAGGATAGACAGTCTTCAGCTGGTATCATCGCCTGCAACTACCTGTCCACATGCTTGACAAAAACATGTTCTGCCGGCCATTCAAACTTCAAAGTTTTGACAATCAAACTTCAAAGGTTACCCGCCCCCTTTAGAACGTTTTGGCGCCACTCCGCAAACTCTTCACCGGAAGCAAAGTCAGCAACACGTACGGGCATTTTGTCTTTTGCAGTTTTGAACACCTTGCTTGAAATTTCTACCAAGCTTATTTATTGAAAACGCCATGTCTTGCCAAAGGGCAAATAAATCAGCTACGATCATTTGCGTAACTGGCAAACTGTAAAACGTTCCCAAGTGGGTGGGCAAACTTTGAAGTTTGAGTGTTAAAACGTTGAATTTTGATTGGCCGGCAGAACACGTGTGTGGACAGGTAGTTGCAAGTGACGGTATCAGACTGCACTGAATCAGTTATCCTGGAAGTATCATCTGAAATCTGGAAAACAATTGTGTAAAGCCAGGGAGAAGAGCAGAAGAGAGTCAGAACAGAAGAGAGACAATGCGCAAGGCATGAAAAGGCTGGTAGGGTTCCCATTTTGGTAAATGTGTGTTGGGGACTGAATGAGGAAGAAGAAGAAGATTTTTCTTAAAATCCAGTTTGAATTAAGAAACATATCCCAAATCAAACCTTAACAGTGTAAATTTGATATTTATTAGTTTCTCACACATTGTTAATTTGCTATTTCTTTCTTTACTTAGCTCCCTGTGGCTTGCAAATCATGTCCTTGTGGGCATGTGTTTATCAGCCGAAAACTACATCAAGCACAGTTCAAGAAAGAGCAAGGTAAATTTATACAAAACAATAATTTTTACATTCTTTGCAGTATTTTGGTAATAACTGGACAATATACCCTTTTGGCACAGGCCTTATTTTTGTGGAGTTTGCTCACTACTTAAATCATAGTAAGTAAGTAAAGTTGTATTTAATTAAATGTTCTTGGAAAAAAATATATCAATTGATGTCACAGCCTACCCTCCTTGTAGGTAGTTTATTGGTTTCAAAGTTTGTCTTTCCCACCCCTCTCAAGTTTTCAGTTTTGCTTCACAAATTATAATGATAATGATAATGATAATGCGTGACCTGCTAAATGCCCTTACTCGCAGTCGGAGACTGAATTGCTAAGGGCGTGGCTCGACAAAGTCAGACCGAAGGAACTGTGCTGCCAGCTAGGCTTAGGCGCTCGGCCCCTGAACATGACCCATTTATGACCTCGGAGCACAGCACCACGGCCTGATGGAATAGGCTGGGAGTCGATTCTGAGGAGGGAGGAAAACCGGAGTACCCAGAGAAAAACCCTCGGAGTCAGGTTGAGATCGACTGAAACTCAGCCCGCATACGATCTTGGGGCCAAGAGTTGAATCCGGGTTGCAGAGGTTGAAGGCACGGTTAATAACCACTAAGCCATCCTGACTCCAATAGTTAAATTAGTAAGACCAAAAAGCTTCTGATAGCCACCCATACCACTTTGTCATTGGTGCAAAAGGGTATTTAGCAGGAATTTTCAATAACTGTTTCATAGGGGGCTGGCAGTGGTGGAATAGGCGGCTGTGGTTGCAGCGGGCATTACTAAACCACGAAACAGTGAAACGGAACACCAAAACATCATGTATGACCCACCCTACATTGAATACTAACCGGCAGGTTGGAGTTTGAGATTAAATATTTATTTTTGTTAGGCCTAGGCCTAAAACATTATTAAGCTCCTAATTCATTGAGATTAAGATAAGGATTCAGAGTAAGACTGAGATTAGGGTTAGGGTTAGGTTGTAAAGCCATGATAGTTTCATTGCAGTGTGCTGGCTCCTTTCCTGTTGTTGATTGGTTCAAGAATGTGGTTTACTTGCAAGAGGTTGCATAATTAATGTCACTGTTTGGTTTATCTTTCATAAAGAAATATGAGATTGTTCCTCTGATTTCTTAAAGGAAAGTAATTTCACAAAG
>NC_090869.1:32555656-32568156 GCF_036669935.1 Montipora foliosa
GATAAACTATTAGTTTACTCGCCTTAAAAAATACCCGGACTAAAGCTACATGAATTAATTATGTTAGGACGGCTATCAGTCTTGGATCTAAGAAAACTAATTTATTTCTGCGGAGGAGGCACTTCTTCGATTATTATACGGGTGACGGAGTTCCACCCGGTGTAAGCATCCGAACCAGCTTTCTTTCCAACGCAATCTCCAACATTGATCGCCACTCGCACAATCCCCTTGCCGATCCCCTCACAGTATCCTGCGACCTGAGTTGTTTTGTGTATGTTGCTGTCTGTCTTGCCTTGGTTAGCTTGAATGTGCATAACACCGTCGATTGCCAGAGGGTGACATTCCGCGTTATTGAAGGTAAAGAACCACCGTTTGAAGCAGTCCAGACAAAAAGCAATTCTGTAGGCGCCATTAAACTCGACTTTGAAAGCCGACTTCTCTGAAAGCTTGTTGAAAGTATACTCCTGAAAAAGAAAACTCCGTTAGGAATAAGTGTAACGTTTGATACCTGCTCATGTCAGCGTTATCGAAAGGTTTACGGGAATAAAAGCTGACGTTGTTTATAGCAAGTTTGGGAACGGAAAAGATAAATGGCCAATTTTATTCAGTTTGAAAATGAACAATACATCGCTGCCCTAACCGGATGGACAACCTGATCAAGATTTTGGCAAATTTTACAGTCTTCGACTTTGTTCCACAATCACCTCCTCCTTCTTTAATAATGCAAGACTTTCACAGAATATTTCTTAAAATAAACGACAAAGCATTTGTTCAACCTTGCCCTAAATACGACAGACGAACAAAGCATTCCGGCGCTGACTCGAATACCTATGCTTTTAACCCTCTTTAAAATTGCCATGTTTCTTTCTTACCTTTATCATTCCATTATCTTTGCCTTCATTAATGTCTTTCCATGCACACTGTTTCAAATTTTTCGGCATGGCCTGGAGACTGGGATCACCTTTGGGTCCTTGAGTACCCTGCTCTCCCTTAGGTCCCATAGGTCCCTTATCTCCGGGTGGTCCTGCTGGGCCTTTCTCTCCCTTGGGCCCATCTCGTCCACTGTAACCAGGGACACCAGGAACCCCTGGAACAACAGGTACACAACCCATTGTGCAAGCATTTGCCGATTTCGCACCAGGATCCACCTGATGTGTGTTGAAAAAGGAAAGACAGAAGTCAGATTTATGTCGCAGCCCTTGCAGTTCTTGGCAGATCTTTAGTCGTTAAAGTGAAATCGTGTTTCAGAATTGTATCTGTAAATGATAACTTAAGCATCTGCAAAAATTCAAGAAACAGCGCCGAACCTTTCCATGCAGAAGCAGCATTGCGCGCAAACGGTTTCTGAAAACTATGTGCTTTGGCCGAATCTTTTGCTGTTTCGATGCGCGAGCCAGTCGTCGTTATTATTTGTCCGGGGGTTCAACGTGACGAAAACAGAAACAGGATCGTTACAAAACGACAGGTTTGGTGGCAAAAAAACACCTACTTTATATTCTTCAGCTGCATAAAAGACAGCGCAAAAGGAACAAAGTTCGAGTTTTGTGGAGAAAGTAATCAAACGTCAGCAATCTTTCTAGATTTTGGTTCCAATTCACTTACAAAGCCACACTCCTTTTTCTTAAAGCAAACGAAATGGAACATTCGCGATTCTTCGCCCATGCAGTGCGTTGCTCAAATCTGCAGTTGTATTTTAGTCCACATATTTGTACGTTAAAATTAAAGGACCAAAACAAAAGACTCGTCATTGAGACGAGAAGGATTTTTGACACTTTCCTCCGACATACATTTCAAGTTTGGAGCGAATAGAAACTGAAAACAAAGAAACAAAGGAAAACAATAAAGGATTAAAACTGCTTGTGGGCATTTCTGAAATGCATGCTATGGATTGTATGAAAATATTCTTCTTTAAAAACGTGCGAAGTAAAACTTAGTTTAAGCCTCTAACAGATAAATCTAGATTTTCACAATGCTTTCGTCCGAGATCGAATAACTCTGTGGCTGGTAAGATGAGAGAAATTTCGTGGTTGATAAATTTGTTACTCACCGATACAGCTGCGCAAAACGCTAACAGTGAGGTTGAAAGCATAACGAGAAAAATCAAGAAATTCATTGTCTTTGAATACTTGCAAGGAGCTGATGGTGCCATGATCTGATGAATGAAAGGAAACATTTCAAAGAGTTGGTGCAGCTCGTGTATTTTGATACAGGATTGTGGATCTGGCATGGAGACTCTGGGCTTTACCAAACTACCCACTTTGTATTCGTTGTATACCTGCCAGCATTCCACTTTCACTAAAGCCGGTTCTCTTCACAGGTCAGCTTCCCATATATGTGTGAGGTTTCCTTTCCTCAACAGAGATGAGTTTTATATGAGTTTCGTTGTTATTTTATAGATAATTACTGAGGTACATAGCATTATGAGAAATGATTGCAGCCGCTGCCTTCAATTATTTCTCATAATGCCATCTACCAGTGCCGGAGTAATTATGCAAGCTGCGCATGGAATCCACACACATGTAAACAAGTAGACAGTATAGAAGGTATCAGGCAATGCAGAGCGGCAAGGTTTGTGACACGTTACTATCAGGGTAAGACTGGAACAGTGAAACGGTTACTCGAGGATCTAGGTTGGTTACAGCTTAGCTAAAGGAGGTAGGAATCAAGACTGGGTAGCTTCAAGCGAAGAAACAGCTAATAACAAGACAATACCATTCATAGAAATTTATTCATCTTAGCAGTCGATCCCACATGTATAAATGTAGCTTTATAACAAGAAAGATAAAGGATTGGAACAATCCAGCCACGGACGTTATTGAGTTTAGGGACATTGAAGCTTCACTTTTCAAAGAAACTATCGGTGGATGACCATATTTTTTAAATAATTACCTATACTTTATTGTTATTTATACATTTACTCTCTTTTTTTAAACATCCACGGTGACGTGTGATACCCTTTGAGTATTACTAATTTAGATTTTTAACTAGTTTAACTAAATGGTAGAAATGCTGCCGAGTGGAAGGGAGATGTTCAATTTATGCTTAATTGCAATTTAACGACTGTTCGTGCGTGGAAATGAAGGGAGAAGACAATAGGTCCGGAACAAAACTGGACCCAAACTGACTTCAATACGCCGTTGCTGTGGTTATCAATTGATAAATGTTGTCACTATCAACGAAATGTACTTCAGCATGACTATCTATATGGGTGCTACACGGCGTTAGCATAAACGTAACCCCTTGTACTTGAACATATTCATTGCCGTGAATTTGATATCTTCAATCCCCACGACCTGCTCCCGTCTGACCTTGTAGCTCAGTCGGTAGAGCAGAGGTGATCTAACCCGAAGGTCGTGGGTTCAATTCTCACCCTAACCAGAGTTTTTCGCTGCAGTCCTTGAGTGGTCCCATTTTCATTGGTAGGGCCAACGGTCACATGGTTTACATGGGCAGAAAATAGCACTTCACATCATCCTCTCATATTTACATCTGTTAGATACACTAGTTTTGCTCAGTGCAAACCTCAGTTTGGAAAGGTCTGGAAAGGCGATGAATTCCGCGGGAGGCGAAGCATTATTTGTGTGTGACACAGAGCTCTCATGATACTGATATTGTAGCAGAAATCGAAGGTAAACGCTTTCAACTTTTAGTCATTTCTGCCAGTGGTTTAATTTTTTTATCTACCGAGCTAAAAGAGTCGCTTCCATTTTCTTTCTAAAATAGAGCAAAGATTTAGAACGCCAAGTACAGTTTTAGAATGCGAGAAGATTGAGAAAAGCCGGTTATCAGACGCCAGCCGCAGGAAATGGTCGTGGGTTTTGAAAGACTGAGCAATGGAAGAAGCAGAGAAATGAAACAGTTTTGAAGCAAGATTCATTACAGTATGTTGCCTGCAATTGTAGTATCCGACCGGTACCAGCTGTATCCGACCAGTTCAAAAATTATTTCAATCTTTGCAACGCCCTTATTAGTTTACGGAAAACGAAATATACCGAAAGGGAACCGACCATTTAAGCTTTGAGGTTCAAGTTTTGGCCGGCTTTAAGCTTTAGGATCATTTGCAGAGGGCGCCATGCTGTTCAGATGATTGAAATTTTTATGACTAATATTTACGCTTTTCACTGCGCAGTATAACCACAGGTAACCCAGGCTCACTGTGTGCGTCACGTAGGTATTAAAATATAGAGTACATATGAGGCGAAGTTTAGGTCTGAGAATCTGCTAGAAAATGGTAATAAAAATCGATAAAACTTATCATGTGGTGAGCTGTTGTTGTCTTTAATACGTACACGAAGTTTCGGGGAAAATGGTCCCCGTTCACCTTCCTTCATAATATAGTGACAAGGTAGGAGACGGAAGCCAGCGTCGGGACTCCGATCGACCCAAAACAAGCACGGTTTTTTCCGCGAAAATCAAATCCAGTCGCTAAATAAACACGCCAGGTTCGTGGAATAGGAATTTCTCTAAACAATGAATCCACTGAAGCATCTCCAGGTAGCAACGCGGAGCCACCAGACTCCGTAAAACTTGTAAGTTCACCTGCTAAAATGGCGGCCAGAAAGCGTGGTACTCACGAAGTGCCCAATTCAAAATGGCACTGAACTCTGGGCGCCTGGTGACGAGTATAATAAGTCTCCCTCGAGGGAGGGGAGTCCCAAATTGCTCAGTGAGTTTTGTTTTTAGCAATTTGGGACTCCCCTCCCTCCAGAACTTATTATACTCGTCACCAGGTGTCCAGAGTTCAGTGCCATTTTGAATTGGGCACTTCGTGAGTACCACGCATTGCATTGGGAAGGCTCCTAGCCATGGGCTCCTGATACGGTACAATAATGTCTCCATACATAACCTCCCTACCCAAAACAATGGCTTGCTGGGGGTCAGCAATCTTGTTTCTGGTCATTGCTGTCTTAAGTCTTCCTCAAATTCGGCCAAGAAAATCCCCAGTTTCCAGTCTCCCTACCGGAAAATTTTGCTCGGTCGCGAAAATTTCGAATTTTGGGCACAATGGCTCAACTTTCTTTGCATCTAGCGAAGGCCTAGGTAGGAAAATGGTTTTTATCGGCAAACAACAGAATTCAATGCACTTCAAGCTTTGTTTGATATATAATGTGGCCTAGCTTACCACATACTTCGTTCTTTTTTTCGCCACCAAAAAGGCGTCATTTTAAAGGACAACAGAAAGAACTGCAGGACTTAGCGCCGCTTACAACCTTCAACAGAAATCTTGTCAAATTTTCTAAGGTGCTTTATAAAGGAAAAGTGAAACGATAGAAACATAGAACAGGTATTTGCCTTTCTCTGGTGCGACTTCAACATCAGCGATACTATGATCTTATGTTCGAAAATTTGTTTCTAGAATTCATATTTTCTCCGGCAGAATAATGGCCTGCTTTTCCAGACAGGGTCCGGCTTTGATGATCGATGAAAGCAAGAAGCGGAGGTCGTTTCGACAGTTTCAAAGAAGAGATAGAAGCATTATTGAAGAACCAGCTACTCAGAGAGATGGTGGTTGAAACAAAGACGTGTCGAACAGTGGGGGTTTCACCACCTCGACAGTCGTAAAAAACGAGCACTACTCACGCCGGGCTGCTTGATATGTCGGACGCAAGAAAGCAAACATAACCACAGGCGCCCCAAGCTCAGTGTGAGCATGGCCGACAAAAATATAAGGATTTGTATGAGAATCCCGATCAAAAGCTTAAGAAGATAATTGTATGAAAAAAATCTCAATTAAGAAGCCTAACCTTATTGCTATAGTGGATAGCTTCCTTCTTGTGTGGTTATTTTCCAGATCAGACGCGATTTGAGCCATTTCACAATTTCGTAGTTGTCACCGGTTATAATAAAATCCCAAGGCTGGAGACAAAATTCTCAGGTGCCACCAATTTGAGTCAAATATCCCTGGATAAAATATTCCCACGGTCACAATTTCACATCAGAATCAATTGACAAAGATTGAACTTTCATTTCAACCCATCATCAACGCAATAGCAGTCCAGCGAGCAACGTCAGGCGGTGAATATTGCAACGAAACAGCATACAAAGGCGGTGCTTTAGCACAGAAGTGGCCACGGCTTCCACCGTTGATAACAAACTGACCCTTACCGGGCTGGCGGACCGTACTTTGTCAACCGCAAAATTTCTTTAATCCCCTGGGTCTACTAGCATGACTGCATTGACTCAGTCGTCCAATCACAGTCACACCTCCTTCGTGTTGACAACACGAGTTCGAACACATTCGCGAAGCCGGGAAGCCTTAGGTGCGGTTACACAGGGCACTTTTACCGCGGTAAATGACCCTCTTACCACGGAAAACTGCACTTAGTCCGTGTGACCGACATTTCCCAAGGTAAACCTCCTATGTTAAATTTCGGATACGTCAAAAAGATCAGTGGAAGCGCCCATGACATTTAACGTGGGAAGTTGGAAGGGTGTTTTGATGCCCGAGGCACAAGAGCCAATCGCGCTGCTGATGAAGTTGTGATTAAATTTCCCGCCAATGATTGCGTGAGATTTCGTTTTACCTCGGTAATCTTCACGGTATACTAAAACCCAAGTGTAAGGCACCACGGGATAATTTACCATGGGAAATGGCATCTACTATGGTGAGTGTAACCGCACCTAATGAAAGATGCAAGAATGAAAGCCGTAGTAAACAAACTTTTGCGCATTCATGCCGCTTTTATTAGTTAATAGGATTTTGTACGTAGTAGATCGTAACTGTATTTATCAAGCCTTCAAGAAATTAACATTAATTATGCAAATAAAATTTGTTCCCGTAGTTTATCAAGCGCAATTTTTTTATTCCCCTGGGTCTCCCGACATCATCTACGGAAGACAGTCGGCACTCCAACAAAAAGCAAAAGCACGGAAACAAATCTTGCCATTTGTCACAACATACCACCCATCGGTGGGTAACCTTAAAAATATACTCATGCTAAACTGGGACTTAATACAAAACCAGCCTTTGCTGAACACTATCTTCAAGAAAACGCCCATCCTATCGTACAGAAGAGGTAAATCTCTTTCAGACAGGCTAGTTAAAGCTAAGTTATGAAGGCTACATTCAATTACAACTAAATCATGCAGGGAGTCCGTATAGGCCTGTCACTAATTCAGCCACTGAAGGCTACATTCATCCACAGTTAAATCACACAGGGACTCCGTGCAGGCCTGTCACTAATCTTTATCCATGATTGACTCAAGCCTTCAAGGAATATATATATTGACATGCAAATAAACTTTGTTCGCGTAGTTTTCTTGCTGCAAATATTTTGGGGCTGGACTTACTGAAGCCAGTGAAATTTAATTATTAGCATATGAGAGAAAGCACTCGCGTCGGAAGCGAGCGTGTTGCTTTCACAGCGCACTTTGCATTACTACCGGACACGGCCGGAAGCAGAAGTTAGAACAGAATTCTCAGTTTTTCACGATGCTCAGTTCGTAAGTCGAGTTTTTTCAAATTCTAATGCCAAAGTACTTTGCAAGATCAAAGGGAGACAAAAATATCTCTTCACCGCCAAACGTTACGTTTAATTGCGTTGTTATTCCTGTATACTGGGTTCGCTGGTCAGATAATGGGTAGCCATCAGACATCCGTAGGAATCCAAATTTCACCACGGAAACGAAGGTAAAAACGCAAAGCTTGTTACTGGGTCAATCCAGTCAGAAAATGAGTTGAATTTTTCCGTTTCCCGTCTCGGGAAACTGGAAAAGTTGCGCAATAGGTCTTTTCTGTCACTCCCCTAGTCGGAGAGTCTTCTGCGTGTATTTTTGGTAGGTTTCAAGGGGCAATAAGAAAGGCGTAGATTTTATCCGGTGGACATAGAAGCATATTTAATTAACCTGCAATGGCGTTGAAGTCATTGTAACGCGAGTGGCGTTTTACTAGATCGTTGCAAGGGCTCGTTGTGAGCGTTCGTTGTAAGATTAGTCAGGCGTCTCCGGAGAGCCCGCGCTCGGTAGAGCCTGGGAATCGTTTCAAAACATTATGGGGTAGGGAGTTTTTGAGAGCACATGGCGAGTGAGTTCTTTACCTGTAAAGCGAGAGTTGCGACCAATTAAAACACATAAAAACAGTTATGTTGATCAGTGTACTTGACTCAATCCGTGAGTTTATTGTCAGAAAAAACAGTTGCGTCAAAAGCGACGAGTAATGGACTTCGACAACAGTTGCATCTCCGTATTAAAGTGAGCTGTATTTCTAATATTTTACTAGCTGTGGTGTCATGTACAACACTGAAACCAAATGGGTTTAACAAACTCATTGAAGGAATGGGACGCCTTGAATGCATCTGAGTTTATTGAAGTCGCATCTCTGTTGTCTGGCTATTTACCTTTATTTTGTACTCAACTCTGCACAGTCTTTAGGTGAAAAAAATAACTGGAAATGTGACAGTGAGGAATTATGCACCTATCAATGTAAATCCCGCAAAAAAAAGGGCGGGGGGAGTGCGGGCAAGGGGTGGAGATTTTACAATTCTTAAAAAAATTTTATCAACTTCCCCAGAGTGGGGGAATGAACAAAAAACCCCCACCCTGGGGCACAGAATCTAAACAAAAAATACTATAATACTGTATAAAATAAATAAAAGAACATCTGAAACTAGGTATGCTCATGATTTATATGTTCAGTATAACAGGTCGGATCGGTGACCCGTAAAATGCTCTGACCTTGTGGTGGAATTCGATTTCAATTGGATGGGAACTTAAGGATAAAAACTCGAAATAAACAAATTATATCTGCTTAGATGACAGTTTAACTTAATCTTTAACCGAAGGAACTGTAACGACGGTATATAACTAATTAAATAACAGTTCGACTGTACTGCTCGTTGTCACACTTTTGTTGCGTGCCTTGCATCGTACTCGGGAGGCTCTTTTCACTTATGCCTTGTTCGCGGACATCCCATGGTTATTCCAGCAAGTAACAGCATAAAGACCCTGTAAAGAAGCTAATAAAAGGAGGTGATATTTTGGCTGTCCTTCCTCCCATGGAATTAACCAGAGCTTCATATTTCAGCTTTTTGTAGAAGAAGGTGACCGACCAAATGTGTTCTGCATCAGTAATCACACCTATGAGAAATATCATCGATGATCAGATTAAAGAAGCTGAAGGACTAGGGCTCACGGCAACCTCGTTGGCTGCTGCTTCTGTCACAGCCAGTTTTCGCATCGGCAGAAGATGCACTGGACGAGGCATTTCTCAACGTGCTGAAAGGATATTCTAATGATAACTTCCACAAAAGATTGTCGGCTATCGTTTGCGATGAACAGTACACAGTAAAACATGGACACAAAAACGATAACGGTAAGTTGAAATCTAACCCTAACCCTAGCGAAAGATGAGTTGTATTCCCGTCAATGTTTACCCAAGGCGCGGTGTAATTAGTTGCTAGTTGACATCAAACCCTTGCTCATGATTGGAAATTGGGTGTTGCAGGAGGTTTTTCGCTCCTTCTTCTCGCCCCTCTCTCCCTTTGCTTTCTCTTTTGACTTCGGTCCATGTTTTCCCGCGACCATTACATTCAAACGATCAGTCATCCCCGTGAAAAGAAGACTCTAAAATTCAACAAATCGCCTGTTATGTGGGCTAACATCGCAAGAATTAAAATGTGAATAAAAATTTCTTAAAATAGAAAAAAATACCAATGTCAAACAGGGAAAAAAGGGCCATCGACGAACTGCAAATGTAGTAAACACACGAAAGTGATAACTTTGTGGGAGTCTTTATATTTATTGCACTGCACTACGTGTGGCAAGGTTGTCGGGAATAGGTGCCAGCGTGTAGGAAAGGTAATTTGTTCTTTAGTGATCGGCCTAACAGGGTTGATAGGATTTTTTTTCAACTATTGTACAAGTACATGGCGTTTAAATTAAAATTCAACCCGGATATTTTAGTCCCAATTATTCGGTCCAGGGCCTAATGGCCTCTCGAAACACGGCGCTGGCCGTCTCTTGATTGAAAACAAACAGGTCGTTTTGACTCATTCCGAGCAATTACTGGTTTTCTTGAACCAAAAAAACATATACATGAATGAATGATATACAACATGAAGGCTTTGACGTCATTTGAACCCTAAATATGTCTAGAAATGCAAGTAATTGCATGCATGCAGGTTCCAAAGAGCTTCACGAGGTGTTCCCTGGCTCTTCTCTCACACCACAATATCACTGGTGTGTGAGAATGAAGTTAATTAACGACACAGAGGATCCCCCTTGTCTCTTCTCCTCAAGCAAAAATGAAAAGCTGCGTTTACCCTACCTAAGGGAAAACAGTAATACTGACACTTATCTCATTGTTGGTAATCGGTATTTGGTGATGTACGTAATGCAAGATTTCGTGTTGCGTTAAATATCAAAATTGGGTTGCGTAAAACTACCTGTGATTCTGGACATGGGTTTGTCTTCCCCATTTTAAGGCACCCACCTCTGATTGGATGACAAAAGGTCTAAAAGAAAAATTGGCCAACATATGGTTCGATTTAGAAAGAAATTCGAAAATCGATTAAAGGTTTCTTTCATTACCAGCTTCGTTAATTTTAACGCCGTTAAATAATAAAAACACACAAAATACTAATACCCTCAAACCAATAGACCATTTAATGATGATTTTCAATTTTTGATATTCAGAAAAACAGAAATCATCCTTTTTGGTCTTTCACATTAACATGATTTAGCGACGAAGATCTATCTTAGTTAAGATTTCCCTTGCTTCAGATTTTATAAAAATAGAAATGTGACAAGATATTCCAATATTTCTTAAAGAAGCGAACATGCAAAAACCAGCTCCAAAACTGGAACATCAAACTTCAAAATCAAAAATTGAAAAACGGGACAAAATGGGTGAGGGGAGGGGACGGCAACACCAGAAGCACCAACAGACGGCAGTACCAACAGCGGTAATTGTTGCTGTGAAAATGCCCCTTTATGTGTATTGAGCAACATCTGAAAGTTTCGTCGGCGAAGAACCAAGATGGCGGTAACGATGCGTGCATAGCGTGGAGAAAATGTGCGTGGAAAAATGCAGCGGCATTTCTGTACAACCTCCCACATTATTGTGCGTACATTTTGTGTTTGCGTCTTTGGGCACTTTCTGTGTTGCCGTGCCCTAACCTCACACCTATTTCGTCCGGTTTTTCAATTTTCCTATATGCAGAAATCAACAATTTGATTGTGAACTTTGAGTTGCAGTTTTGTAACTGGTTCTTGCATGTTACTTTCTTTAAGAAATTTTGGCAAATCTTGTCATATTTCTATTTTCATTACACCTGCAGCAAAGGAAATCTAAACTAAAATGGGACTTCGTCGCTTATGTGAAAAGCCAAAACAAAAGAGAATTAAAAATTCACCCATGCTTTCTGCTTTTCTGAGCATCAAAATTTGAAAATCAAGATTTTCAATTTTCTATTTTGATTAAAATTGAATGGAAGGAAGGTAAACGGACCTGTCATCATCTAAGACAAGACACAAAGACAAGACAAGCGGTCGACCAAGGTCAAGGGCCGAGGTCAAAGGCAACCCGAAGGCTCCTTTTTCTTTATGCTTCTACTGTAACTTGCGGCGTCTGCCGTAACTCACAGCAGGGGTGGGCGCCACTCCTATCCCGTTGCATACACAACTTGTCTTCATTAGTACTGGTACTCATTTTACCCACGACGAATGTGAACTTTGGAGCCTACGGCGATGGTTATCTCTAGAAGGTCACCCATCCAGTAGATAACCCAGCCCAACGGGGCTTAACATTGGACACCATTCGGAGAACAATGCCGACCCATTGAGCCAACCGTACGTTGCAGAAACGTTAGTCAGTCTCATACCTGCCGAAAGAAAAAAAATCTAAAACAAGCCGTTATCAGAAAAGATGTTTATTTTTTCAGCAATCAGTTACAAGTCTCGTCGCACGGCACCGCTGTTCAGCAGCTAGTTAGATGAACATGGTTGGTACATTTTAGCTTTGATGACATAAACCTGATTGGCCCACGGTCCACCTTCGCCATCGGACCCACAGGCCGCAGATCTGCCGTACTTGCCGAAGGTCTGGTCCGCTGTAGCACTGGCTGCGCACCATCCTCCATCTTGTACTGCAAACATCTTGTATCCCTTTCTCATTGCAGCCACGGCGCACTTTGCAATGGCGTTCTTTCGAGCAACATGCGATCCATCCAGAATGGAATCTTTTCCTTCCAATGGTTGGATGGCTCGATTCGAGGTGTCTTTGAAGCAGCCGATGGTTTCAAAACCTGATGGAAAGTCAATCTTAATATTTACTATATTGCTATACGATTTTGCAACACTATGGCACAACATTACAATGGAAATATAAAAGAAAAGTCCGCAAAAAAAAATTGCCCGTTCGTGAGTGTTATTTGAATTTCTTTATTGTTATTCAACCTTAAACCGCTTACAAAAAGTAACCGATCTAAACAATCCACCAAGGAAAACGGAAACCGCAAAAAGGAAAACGTTTTGAAAATTGGACGAGTACCTATTAATTCGGA
>NC_090869.1:32583156-32588156 GCF_036669935.1 Montipora foliosa
CATATTTTACTCGATCTTGTGAGAAAGGGCCTGGAAACGGAAGGATTCTCACAAATGGTAAGAGCATTTCGCGAATTCCGTTCCGAACGGAAAAAGAGGACTACCTCTGGAGGTTGTCCACAATTTCCGAAAAGATTTTCCGGAAAATTGCCTTTCCATTTGACCTCAAACCGAAATTTTTCCGGATTTTTTGGCTAAATGGTAAGCATCCTCGATATCCCATAAAATATTTTCGCAGCGTTCAAAGAATTTTGTCGTTTTTTGTTCTAGAATTCCACACGCTGTTATGAAAATTTTTCAGTCACATTCTTTTATTTTACTTATGCGTGTTTTATTCATGGTAAAACTGCAACGTGCCAACGAAGCGTGTTTTTATGAAGAAATAACTTTAAAAGGAAAATCCACAAAAGTAATTGAGGGTTAAGAGTTTTTAAAAACTGGTTTTCTTGCGATTGATAGGTGAAGCTTTACCAAGCCACGGCCGCCCCAGAGGAAGAGATTAACTGCCATAAATTATCCAGCAATAAAAGTGCATTGCTTCAAGGTTACTGGACTTCACTCGAACATTGACAAAAATATAATTTGCCTTTGCCTTGTCTACCCTGTATAAGCCAAAGGAGAACGTTTCTCATTCGGATTTTTCATAAGTTAACTCCGCATTCTTTTCGATATTCACACAACTGACTTTTAATTCTCACGGCATCTAGTCAATGAGAAGAAAAAGTGAGCCGAATCGACCAATCACAGTTCATGGGTGTGTCCAGGCATTTGCCTTAAAAATCTCGCCAATTGGCACAACTTACACGGATGAGTCAAGACCTTGCAAATGTCGTTTGTAAACATTCGTCGGGTCATTCTAAAACACAAGAGAGGGGCCAAGTGCCCTCTCCTTCAAAAGTTTGTTAAGTTTTGCGTAGAGCAGGAGGAAGGAAACTTCCTGACGACCGAGGAACTTTTTGCTGCCTACGAAAACGCAGTTTCGCTCTGGACTGATGGGGACAGTCTCAATGGCCAAACTAAGTTTTTAATAAAGAAAAGCGGGTTCCGCCGGGTACGTACTTTAAAAAATATGAAGTCATCAACGCTTGCATTAATAAATGTTCAATGAAACGTTGTTCCAACTTTTAAGAATGGAGCAAGTAAATGAATGGGCTCGTGATTCGTGTTTGTGCATTCTCCCTTATCTACAGCAATTTAGAAAAGCCATTGTCAGACACGGGCTCCAAGAAAGATGGCCATTGCGCCCAGACGTTGAAAACGGTCAGCGAGGATACATTGGCGTCAAGTTAAGGCGGCCACGGCGGACTCAACCAGGGTATGAGTTTGGTGGTCAGCAGATGATGGAAACAGTGGAGAGGTTTATGACTCTAAATCCTCAACCACTTCCTCCAATTGAGGTAGCGCTAAATGTCCTGTTCCAGTTTCTAACCAGTCAGTAGTCACCAATTACACAGTATCATTTTTAATTCATATGCTTTCCGTAGATCCATGACGTTCCTAGTGACCCCCGAGGCGCAGGCCGTTGTGCCTTTGCTAAACGAGATGTTGAAAGAGGAGAAGTTGTCACGGAGTATACCGGGGAGATGGTATCATTAGAAGAGGCAGAGGTCCGTGAACAACGTTACAAGGGCCAGGGAAAGACGTGTGCACTAATGATTCTTGAAAACCAAGGTCGACAAATCGCGTAAGTAATCAGGATTCAGTTGTCTTGTTGATGTGTTAAACTGTCCTAACATAGACATCACTTGATCGGTCTGGTGTAGGGTCTACAAAGCACTCCTAGTCCCTGTTTAACACAATTTAGAAACATGTTTACAAAGAAATTCAAGTGCTAAATTATTTAGACGCAAAACCAACCTCTAACCATACTACAGTGTCCTAAGAAACCATTTCATCAGTTACCAGTAAATTATGAAAACGTACATTTACATGTACACCGCTATTGCCTTGGCCTTACTGTAGCTAAAATTTATGACAAAAATGTTGATGTAGCATTAACCGAGCAGGGAACTGGGCACCATTAAAGCTTCTTCACAGCGCTAACATATACGATTACACAGACTTGTATCTTCAATAGGAATTTTGGGAATTCTGCGGTGGTGATAGTCAGAACTTAAAAATGGCGACCTGGGAACTGTGATATAGTCGGCTGATTCATTATCCTACAAGCAGATTTTCCTTCTCTCTGGGTTTTTCAAACGGAAAGAGAAACGAAAAAGGAAGCTAAGATCGAAGCTGGGGAACTCCGTACATTCCTGCAATAAGAATTCTGAGCTTGACCCATAAGAAATACCAGAAGTTGGTTACTTTTCATCAGTTGTTGTCAGTGCGAGCCCCAAATGACACATAAACTCGAGACAGGACTTCCCGCAACATCTCTACTTTTGCCCTCACAGGTTAACAACAAAATGTACTAAACAATGATATTTGATTGCTTACTTACGGGTTTGTCTTCAGTGATTCAGAATTCAGTGGATTTCCAAAGCCATCATACATAGTTCGCCGTGGTGGTTGGCAAAGTTTGTCCGCGTTGAATTGTATTGTTGATAGCCCATTTCACAGTTGCGTGCTTAGTTACCTGGCCTTTAAATTTAAGTGAGGCTGGAGTTGAGCTTGCTTTAAGAGAAACGTCTGATGTAAATTTGTACTAATTAGCAGGAGAACAACATCATTAACATAAGAAAAGCAGTGAGGTTTGTATTAAAGTAAGGTCAACTCCAGTCTCACTCCTCTCATTCAAAGACCAGAAAGCTAAATGCAAAACTGTAAAATGGTCAAAATGGTGTTTTCACGTGATGTCACGGCAGCCATGTTAGTGTTCCTAAAAAATGGAACTAATCCTCCGGTAATTGAGCTCTATTATCGTGCAAACGTTTTTTTTTTTTTTTCGGAAAAAAACAAGGTTACTGATCACGTGAGTGAAAACACTCCGTTGTTTAGATTTACTTGAAATTTGATAACTTTCTTCCAACCAGTCCCTTCAGTCCCGGATGGAGTGATAATTAATGACGCTGGACAGACTGTTACACTGACAAGATCGCCGAAGAACGGAAACTGTATTTGTTAGTTTTGCGTTGGAAAATCATCAGGGAAAATTTAAACAAAACAGTTATGCATAGTCTGTGAATCCGTGGTTCTTCTTTGTCTTTTATCAATTAATGACCTCTGGAGAACTTCTACCACTGCATTTTTAAAGGATATTTTTGATGTTATTACATTTCCTGAACTGACAAAATTTTATATATTATATTTAATTTAATTTCTTTCTAGGATCGATCCTTATCATGGAAATCTGGAGGGTGAAATGACTTGGGGTGCCATGATCAACCATTCCAGACATCACGCCAACCTCAGACCATTTATTGCAGGGAAAAACACCGATAGGCCCAGAGTATTTTTTGTTGCCTTGCATGACATTCCCGAGACCGTAGAGTTTCTGTGGAATTATAATGATGCGGATTGGGAATGTCATGCAAACAGCCAAACCCTTCCTGAATCAAAATGAGTAGATACTCTTTTTCTTTGGAAATCTTACCTTAATCAAAAACAAGTCGCAAACAGCGGTGACAAACATAACCAAGCGCATTGTTTAAAATCATTTACTCAACGTTTCGTATGCCTCG
Source organism: Montipora foliosa (assembly GCF_036669935.1). Classification (NCBI taxonomy): domain Eukaryota; kingdom Metazoa; phylum Cnidaria; class Anthozoa; order Scleractinia; family Acroporidae; genus Montipora; species Montipora foliosa. Next base: position 32,586,780 of record NC_090869.1, read on the forward strand.
ACATACATCCTCAGAACAGATCGTTAACTACAAATTTCAACTTTTTATATGTAAAGTGACTAATGAATGGTTTCTCGACAAATAATGTAACAAGTAATGTTAAATGAAAGGAAATAAAACCGAGTAGTGCTGGGGTTAGTGATGAGAATACTGATTTTCGCTGCTGACATATTTATTTAGGATCTCTAATCAACAGTGTTTATTTTATTTTACATAGTATGTCAAAACGACCTTTTTGCTAAAATGTCAAAATGATCCAAAACAAACATTTCAAGCAATGCGCGTGTGTAAAATGTTTGTCACCCCTGTTTGCATCACATTGAGTAGGTTGACGTTTAGCGAAAGGCATAGGCATCCCAATCATAGTATGTGCATTCACATGAACGAGTCCCGTTTTTGTTTAAATATAACATCTCCTATGCGCTTGTTCCTGTATGAAACCCTTCTTTTCTGTTGATACTTGTTAAAGGGATTCCCGGAATAGTTTCTACTGAACCAAAGATAAAGGTTACTATTAATATTTTCGTCAACTATATCCTTTGTTTATTTACTCCTCTTCCTATTGTCAGTTTCCGATGGTTGTTACGGCAGTAGCCATGGAATTTGATTAACCGAAAGAGAAACCAAGAGAAAATGTTGTGTGGCTCTAGCCGCACTTAAAGCCACCATAGACTGACAATAGGCAGTGGAGTGACTAATAGGAGGGCCTTGATTGTCGACGATATTAAAATTCCCACTGCTTCACCGAAGATTACACTAGGATGCCTCTGCCTGAAAGGTAATCATTGGAAGCAAACAAGTTTGAGCCTCTGAATGCTAAGAGGAGTGAATACAAGTGTATGTACAGTAGCAATTTTTGTTTAGGATTACCATTGTCAAGTGCAGTGAACATCTCAGAGAGCAGTGACAAAAAAGTCCTTAAAAAGAAGCTTGGGTTTGGGTTTGGACTTATGACTTGCTAATGAGCTGGACACTGATCCTCAAACAAAGGTATTAAGCCATTGAAATAGACCCTTCCACGGTGTTTGGCGCCATCTTGGCGTGGGGGCAAACGCCGCTAAATTTACAGTAAATGTATGGGATGTTGGACGACTTTGAACCGCTGTTGCGCCGGTAAAAGAGACGGTTTTCCACAGTGAAAGTGTCTTTTAAAAGACATTTATACCGAAATTATTTTCATGAAATATAAAGAACAGATTCAAGCTACGACTATAAATGAATTTTTAAGATTTCATACAAACCCTTCTAAAACAAACACGTCAAATTGTCGCCAAATTAGAAGAAACATGAGAAGATGTATTATTCGAATTTACGGACGTCATACCTTCATAATGGCCTTATTTTCTGTTGAATGGATGATATCAATAAAACTATTTA
>NC_090869.1:32598156-32600656 GCF_036669935.1 Montipora foliosa
TGTCAAGGAGTTCCATGCTATCACAATCAATATTTGTCCATTTTTGTATTTGAATTTCATCATCCAAATTAATGACATTTGTTGTGATCAATTAGCCTCGTCGAGTCTTGGCGTTACTAGAACACTTGAACTTAAGTGTGGGTGTCAACAGCTTCCTGCGTCATTATAAGAGAATTCAGAGCTAGACTATTCTGTACAGAAGAGAAACCCTTTAAAAGAAAGAAAAGCCCAAAAAGGTTTAAGAAATGACTCAGAGGAGTACTGATGAATTCTCCGAATCGTTTGCCTGCAGAGAGCAGTGGTCCAGATGAGATTGACCTAGATGAATTGGTATACACATTTGATGTGACTAGACCATGGCATTATTTCAAACTAGGATATCCAGTAGCAAGCTCAGTGGAAAAAGGGAGAAAGACCTTGAAAGGTAACAGCAGGTTGACGAGGATTTACGTGCCAAAGAGAAAAAAACCCACATGGCGTAAGAATGCACCATTTAAGGCCTTGGATCAGATTAATTTTACATGCTGCGACCGTGGTTGCCTCTTAAAGGAAGGCATAAACAGAACTAAAGTTATTATTCGAGAACAAAGGAACATGGTTCACAGAAAACCATATAATGAACAAAATTATTTATTCTCAAAACTCATGGAGGTTACATTGACATTTCGTGGGGTGCGGAAAATAAGGTATCACGTACCCAAACTTGGAAAGGTGTGCAGAACGGCATTCAGAAAGGTGTATGGCATTTCTAAAAGCAAAATTGAAGTCCTGCTGAATAAAATCGACCTAAGGGGACCATCAGTAGAACCTGACAAAAGGGGACAAAAGACGCCTCGGAAACTTTTACCTGCAGCAAGGAATGCGGTCATAGACTTCATACTTTCCTACGAGGCAACAGAATCACACTATCGAAAGTCACGAACACGGTGCAAAAAATACTTCAACTCAAACATTTCGATGCGTCAAATGTGGTCTGAATTTGTCCGCTTGCACCCCCGTTTGCAAACAACCAGTTTGAGAAAGAGAAATAAGGGACCTGTCATTAGTTTTTCAGCTTTTCGAAATGTATTTAATAGCAATTTGAAAGACGTGCTTAGTTTTAGAAAAGCAAGGCTTGACACGTGCCAAGTGTGCGACAAAACTATGAATAGAATGGGCCATCTGATGGCTTTAAGAAAACGCACTTTGAGTCAGGATGACGAATTGCAGGATCTAAAATCTTTCAAGAGCGTGCACCTCAGAGAAAGCGAGATTAGATTTGCATCCCTTAAATACGACGTAACAGTTCTTGCATCAAAGGTCTAATTTTGTGTAAAGAGTACGGTTCAAAAGGTACGCAATAAATAACGGAGAAGCTAGGCTCGAGTTATGTCATGTCTGATGTAAGAGCAATTTAACATTGGGATTACGTGAAACGGCAAACGGCAGGCTGCTGCACGCTTCCCATAAAAGTATGAAAATTATCTTATTCTTTAACTCTTCTCTCTCTTTTCAGAAGTTACTTGATACACGATCGTCAACAGGCAGGAAATAACCTTTCATTTTTGACAAAACACAAATTTAGAGTGACGTTTGTTTGTAAACGCGATACTTTATTGTTAAATGATTTCACGCGAACGTCGATAAAGTAAAAAGGTAAAAAATCTTTATATATTTTATCGACGATCGCGCAAAATCAATTACGGATTTTTAACCTTTACTACCGAAATGCAAATTTATTTATAATGTTCGATTTGCCAAAAAAAAAGTTTTCTGAGTCACAATCTCTAAAATCGGCACCCTAATTACTGGGTTGCCTTATAAGGCAAACCCAGTCGAGGTCTTCGTTTAGTTTGTTTGTTTTCTTTTTTTTTTTTTTTTTCGTTTTTTTTTTTTTTTTTTTTTCCGTGTCGGTAAAAGTCTTGCCTGTCACTCCCCTGGTAAGTAGTGTCTTTGTGTATAGAGCCTTCTGCGCGTATTTTCTTAGGATCGAGAGGGTAGTGGAACTGCGTAGATTTCTCTTGTGGACACAGTAGAATCATTAACTTAGCCTGCAATGGCGTCGAAAGTCATGCAACGCGAATGGCGTTTTAGTGGATCCTTAAACAAAATATACCCTTATGGAGCTCAATAATGGAAAGTCAGTTGGATAAACTAGGCATGAATCTCAAAAGCGACGAGTACTGGACTTCGACAACAATCTATCGCCCGTCGAGACGAAATCAAAGTGAGCAGTATTTACCTGAAGTACATGGTAATTTGACACAATTGAGTTTCTTGTCTTCACGCACGCAATCAAATAGGAAGAGGTTTTCGCCTCTAAGAGCAAATATGTTGTTTGTTTCAATAAAATTTTCGCTGGAAAAGGATTCTGTGGTATTTTCTGCCTTTGTGAATTATAATATCATGTTGTGTATTGAATTTTCGAGCTTAAGGTTCAAATGTGATATGGGAGAAGTTTTTTAGTATTGCTCTGTAAGCAGGAGGGTTCACAGGCCTGTTGGAAGCGTGCTTGAGTTTC
>NC_090869.1:32608156-32615656 GCF_036669935.1 Montipora foliosa
GGATATCTTTAACTGTATTTGAGACCCTATAGGTCATCATTTACTTCCCTCACCCTCCCACAGAGAGGTCTAGTGACTTGTTTTGGCTATGGACTAACACCTCATACTTGTTAGAGTTGCATGCGACAAGCCATGACGCAGCCCCCCCTAGGAATTTAAAGCTCACCGTCAGTGCAACTGCTGCCAAAGGCAGCAGTTGCACTTTGGATTTTGCAGCCAAGTTTGACCTTGTTTTCAAAACTTCAGCTATATATCTCACATAAATCCAACAACTTGTTTTATCGATGGATATATCTTTAACTGAAATCAATTGTCTCACATAAATTCAAGAAATTATTAAACAATGCTCATCTTTATGTTGCCTATGCTGCCAAATTTTACTTCCAAACACTGCATTATTTGTCAAACCAAAGTGTTTGCATTTCCTCAAATCATTATCTCACATAAATCCAACAACTTGTTTTATCAATGGATATCTTTAACTGTATTTGAGACCCTATAGGTCATCATTTACTTCCCTCACCCTCCCACAGAGAGGTCTAGTGACTTGTTTTGGCTATGGACTAACACCTCATACTTGTTAGAGTTGCATGCGACAAGCCATGACGCAGCCTCCCCTAGGAATTTAAAGCTCACCGTCAGTGCAACTGCTGCCAAAGGCAGCAGTTGCACTTTGGATTTTGCAGCCAAGTTTGACCTTGTTTTCAAAACTTCAGCTATATATCTCACATAAATCCAACAACTTGTTTTATCAATGGATATCTCTTTAACTGAAATCAATTGTCTCACATAAATTCAAGAAATTATTAAACAATGCTCATCTTTATGTTGCCTATGCTGCCAAATTTTACTTCCAAACACTGACGTTATTTGTCAAACCAAAGTGTTTGCATTTCCTCAAATCATCTAGCTGATCTTAGGAAAACCGGGTCCTTCCCAGGTATCTTAATTTGTCTTTAAATTAGACTAGAATAGCTGGGACGGTTATATTTTGTCAGTAAGTAGACTCTAACCTTTCCATTGACAACATCTTTTAATTTAAGAAGTCAGTGTCATTGCCATTTGGCAACTTGTGACTTGAACCTGGAAATTTAAACCAAAAATGTATATGTGTGAGAAAAAGGCTAATATCATCAGCCATTAAGGCAGTTAAGGCCATTAATATGTCTGCTATATTTCGAACTAATCTTTCAAACTTCACTAAGATGACTTCAGAAGAAGTAATATTTCATATCCCATGAAAGACTTATTGCCTTACCCAACACCTGGTCATCATTTACTTCCCTCACCTTCCCATAGAGAGGTCTAGTGACTTGTTTTGGCTATGGACTAACACCTCATACTTGTTAGAGTTGCATGCGACAAGCCATGACGCAGCCCCCCCCCCCCCCCCCTCGGAATTGAAAGCTCACCGTCAGTGCAACTGCTGCCAAAGGCAGCAGTTGCACTTTGGATTTTGCAGCCAAATTTGACCTTGTTTTCAAAACTTCAGCTATATATCTCACATAAATCCAACAACTTGTTTTATCAATGGATATCTTTAACTGTATTTGAGACCCTATAGGTCATCATTTACTTCCCTCACCCTCCTATAGAGAGGTCTAGTGACTTGTTTTGGCTATGGACTAACACCTCATACTTGCTAGAGTTGCATGCGACAAGCCATGACGCAGCCCCCCCTAGGAATTTAAAGCTCACCGTCAGTGCAACTGCTGCGAAATGGAGCAGTTGCACTTTGGATTTTGCAGCCAAGTTTGACCTTGTTTTCAAAACTTCAGCTATATATCTCACATAAATCCAACAACTTGTTTTATCAATGGATATCTTTAACTGTATTTGAGACCCTATAGGTCATCATTTACTTCCCTCACCCTCCCACAGAGAGGTCTAGTGACTTGTTTTGGCTATGGACTAACACCTCATACTTGTTAGAGTTGCATGCGACAAGCCATGACGCAGCCCCCCCTAGGAATTTAAAGCTCACCGTCAGTGCAACTGCTGCCAAAGGCAGCAGTTGCACTTTGGATTTTGCAGCCAAGTTTGACCTTGTTTTTAAAACTTCAGCTATATATCTCACATAAATCCAACAACTTGTTTTATCAATGGATATATCTTTAACTGAAATCAATTGTCTCACATAAATTCAAGAAATTATTAAACAATGCTCATCTTTATGTTCCCTATGCTGCCAAATTTTACTTCCAAACACTGACGTTATTTGTCAAACCAAAGTGTTTGCATTTCCTCAAATCATTATCTCACATAAATCCAACAACTTGTTTTATCAATGGATATCTTTAACTGTATTTGAAACCCTATAGATCATCATTTTCTTCCCTCACCCTCCCACAGAGAGGTCTAGTGACTTGTTTTGGCTATGGACTAACACCTCATACTTGTTAGAGTTGCATGCGACAAGCCATGACGCAGCCCCCACTAGGAATTTAAAGCTCACCGTCAGTGCAACTGCTGCCAAAGGCAGCAGTTGCACTATGGATTTTGCAGCCAAGTTTGACCTTGTTTTCAAAACTTCAGCTATATATCTCACATAAATCCAACAACTTGTTTTATCAATGGATATCTTTAACTGTATTTGAGACCCTATAGATCATCATTTTCTTCCCTCACCCTCCCACAGAGAGGTCTAGTGACTTGTTTTGGCTATGGACTAACACCTCATACTTGTTAGAGTTGCATGCGACAAGCCATGACGCAGCCCCCCCTAGGAATTTAAAGCTCACCGTCAGTGCAACTGCTGCCAAAGGCAGCAGTTGCACTTTGGATTTTGCAGCCAAGTTTGACCTTGTTTTCAAAACTTCAGCTATATATCTCACATAAATCCAACAACTTGTTTTATCAATGGATATCTCTTTAACTGAAATCAATTGTCTCACATAAATTCAAGAAATTATTAAACAATACTCATCTTTATGTTGCCTATGCTGCCAAATTTTACTTCCAAACACTGACGTTATTTGTCAAACCAAAGTGTTTGCATTTCCTCAAATCATCTAGCTGATCTTATGAAAACCGGGTCCTTCCCAGGTATCTTAATTTGTCTTTAAATTAGACTAGAATAGCTGGAACGGTTATATTTTGTCAGTAACTAGACTCTAACCTTTCCATTGACAACATCTTTTAATTTAAGAAGTCAGTGTCATTGCCATTTGGCAACTTGTGACTTGAACCTGGAAATTTAAACCAAAAATGTATATGTGTGAGAAAAAGGCTAATATCATCAGCCATTAAGGCAGTTAAGGCCATTAATATGTCTGCTATATTTCGAACTAATCTTTCAAACTTCACTAAGATGACTTCAGAAGAAGCAATATTTCATATCCCATGAAAGACTTATTGCCTTACCCAACACCTGGTCATCATTTACTTCCCTCACCTTCCCATAGAGAGGTCTAGTGACTTGTTTTGGCTATGGACTAACACCTCATACTTGTTAGAGTTGCATGCGACAAGCCATGACGCAGCCCCCCCCCCCCCTAGGAATTTAAAGCTCACCGTCAGTGCAACTGCTGCCAAAGGCAGCAGTTGCACATTGGATTTTGCAGCCAAGTTTGACCTTGTTTTCAAAACTTCAGCTATATATCTCACATAAATCCAACAACTTGTTTTATCAATGGATATCTTTAACTGTATTTGAGACCCTATAGGTCATCATTTACTTCCCTCACGCTCCCATAGAGAGTTCTAGTGACTTGTTTTGGCTATGGACTAACACCTCATACTTGCTAGAGTTGCATGCGACAAGCCATGACGCAGCCCCCCCTAGGAATTTAAAGCTCACCGTCAGTGCAACTGCTGCGAAATGGAGCAGTTGCACTTTGGATTTTGCAGCCAAGTTTGACCTTGTTTTCAAAACTTCAGGTATATATCTCACATAAATCCAACAACTTGCTTTATCAATGGATATCTTTAACTGTATTTGAGACCCTATAGGTCATCATTTACTTCCCTCACCCTCCCACAGAGAGGTCTAGTGACTTGTTTTGGCTATGGACTAACACCTCATACTTGTTAGAGTTGCATGCGACAAGCCATGACGCAGCCCCCCCTAGGAATTTAAAGCTCACCGTCAGTGCAACTGCTGCCAAAGGCAGCAGTTGCACTTTGGATTTTGCAGCCAAGTTTGACCTTGTTTTCAAAACTTCAGCTATATATCTCACATAAATCCAACAACTTGTTTTATCAATGGATATCTTTAACTGTATTTGAGACCCTATAGGTCATCATTTACTTCCCTCACCCTCCCACAGAGAGGTCTAGTGACTTGTTTTGGCTATGGACTAACGCCTCATACTTGTTAGAGTTGCATGCGACAAGCCATGACGCAGCCCCCCCTAGGAATTTAAAGCTCACCGTCAGTGCAACTGCTGCCAAAGGCAGCAGTTGCACTTTGGATTTTGCAGCCAAGTTTGACCTTGTTTTCAAAACTTCAGCTATATATATATATATATATATATATATATAGATCATATACACCCGTTTTCAAAATCGTTGCAGTTGCAAAGTATATGCCTTTTGTTTTCTCATCAGAAAGGTGAGACACGAAGCATGTGTATTTCACGCAGACGGATCAATAAGTTTTTCTTCTAACAAAACCAATATTCAAAAATTGACAGACAAATTCAAAAGAAAAGCCACTTGTATTTCCTTTACGGAAGCAATCCTTCTCAATGCCTGCTCCATTTAGCTTGGATCTTCGCTGGCGTATCATAGAGCTGCACTTTGTAGAGAACAAAACTAAGAGGCACATAGCTCGCCATTTAAGGATATCAATCTCTCAAGAATAGGAAAGCCAGACGGAACGTTGTTAACAAGAGCACAGCTTCTTGTTCTCGTGGAATACCTATTAAACGATCCCACAAGCTATTTGAGGGAAATGGAACAGTATTTAATTGATTCAACCCCGAGCTCTTTAATCCTAAAATTTTTAAAGGTTTCTTTATTCTTGGGGTCGTTCATCACGCGAACTAACATTTTACGAGTAGCCATTACAAAGAGCTGTGGTCCGTAAACCCGCCAACAAAACAACCTCCGAACCATCGTTAGACAACTTTCAAAACTGAAAGATCAAGCGATAACTAATGAAATACAGGAGGTTTTCAACCAATTCAACCTCTAGAGACACCAATGACAAAATAGAGAAAAATACGATTTCTGGTGGACGAACAAAAGAAGTTAATGAGAGATCTGTCGTCGTGTTCTTATTCGAGAGGTGCTTAGTGAGAAATCATCCTGAAAGTGTTCTTAAAATGTTCTTAAAATTGGTTTCAGAAGTAGTTCAAACTATATATTACTTGAGGTTTAATTACATACAATGCTGTTTTGTAATAGATTTTATATTTTGTAATGGTCCTGAACACCAGAGTACTTTGATGTAAGTTACTGTACTCAATTGTTTCCTTATCCTAATACCCTTTCCCTTTATATTAAGAGCATGTTTTATTTATCAGCCTGAATTTGTTCTTATTTATATGGTGCTTTATTGACCAAATTTCAGCCTGATGTTCTTAATCCACTTGTTCTTATATGCGGATGTTTACTGTATACTAGGTCTAGCATTCCCGAAAATATTTCACACCAGGATGATTCAACCAATGGTATACCAACTTTAAATCATTCACATTTTTCGAGACCAGAACCCAGAACCCAGAACCACGAGCCTGTGTTGGTGAGTTAGTGTGTAAGAAATCATAATTGAGGATATCAACATTTGTCAATGTCCGGGTTGATAGTCTCGTTTCAGTAACAGCTAAATATCAGGTTTACGGTTAACAGAATGCAAAAACTTACTCAATACGGTCAAATGTTTTGATATGGCAGTGAAACATGGAGACACACTTTGATGTAGTACTATCAAAGAGTTCATTCAGCTGAGTTAAGGACTAATAATTAGAATGTGGACAATTAAGCATGTTATCAGGATTTTTATCATCAGATTTATCAGGATTTGGAAGAATATTCAAAAGATCTAAATCAGGGACAAAGTCATAACACCAGTTACCAATCACTGCATTAAATTCAGCATCAGAAAGACTGAAAAATGGCAGGTACCTACAGTAGTTCGACTCAAAAGTACTTGATTTGGCAGCCATTGATCAGGCGGCTTACAGAAATCATCAAACTCCTCAAACGTGGTGAAACGAAACACAGAAGACGACTCGCTCTCACTAAGATATATCGTTCCATTGGCTGTCCATAGAAACTTGAAATTATTGTCTTGGTTGAACTTGTGTAATTTTCCAAATATACGTTTCCTATAGGCGGCCGGTAAGCGATTCACTTATGTGCATCTTACTTCCAGATGGATTACTCTTTCCTATTTCCTCACGAACCGACTGGAAAGGCGAGGTGTTCTTCCCTATCAGTTTCCTACGATTCCCGTACATTTCTTCTCGCTTGTCATGTCGTACGAAATTGGCAGTCTGTGTGCCGTGAAGATATCATTTACACCAATATCAACATCTATGAGAGATCCAACTTCTTGTACCAACTGTTTGGGATTATCCTGGGGAACACGTGGAATCTCAACAATCTCGAGACAATCACGCCGCAAGTATTGCTGCATATGGCTACCTCATTACCATACGTCGAGACCTCAAGATTTGATATAGTATTTAACAAATTCTTCCGCGACTTCTCCAATTCTTGTATTTTTTGGTTTGCACCTCGAGTAGCAGCCAGCAAGTTATCATTCTTAGAAGACAGTGACGACTGGTTTTGCTCAATATTTTGAAGACGTTCGTTAACAGTCTACCGTGTGGTTTCTCCTACGCTTCTCGAGAGGGAAACCACTGCGAGCAACCGTTAGTTTCTTTGAGTGAGCCGCCGTCCAGCGCCAAGGAAGAATTAATTATATTTGAACCGGTAAAACGAGTTAGCAAACTTGTTTGGGCGCTTGCGCGTGCGTTCAGCTACGTAACTGCTGCGTTTGGGCAAGCCTGCTGTGTAGGGATTTCCCACGATATAAGACGAAGTGATGTCAAATACATCACGTGAAGTGTGACGTACCTCGCACATACTCGATGGAAAATCAAACGGTTGCTCGCAGTGGTTTCCCTCTAGGGAAGCGTAGGAGAAACCAACTGTTCGCAGGGTATTTACAGTCGCAATCTGCGATTGAAGTTGCACTTTAACCGCTTCAATTTCAGACTGAATAGCGGGCAAAAACTCCTTTTCCCACAGTTCTCTCATAATTCCATAATTCATTAACCAGACGTTCTCCTCGCTTTCTTTCTTACGTAAACATTTGCAAGAGCTGGAGCTCTTGAAAACGTGGCCGTCCGCCATTATGCTAATTGGACCTATAATGCTCTCGAAGCGACCATCCTCTATTGTTTACAGTTTTGGTCGCTTACTAGAGCCCATTCTCGTAAGCGACAAGCGCTGGTCGCTTACGAGAGCTTCGACTGTAGTAACAAAATCAAATAAACTACACAACATATTTGAAAGAATCGGAGCAGAAGGATTTTTGTTATTCTGTTT
>NC_090869.1:32623156-32630656 GCF_036669935.1 Montipora foliosa
GAAAACTAGCAAGTGGCCGTCCTCGTGGAAAAGGGCCCACGTGACGCCCCTCCCTAAGGGCAAGCAGGACTTCAGAGGAGTTAATATCACGCCTGTAATTGCACGCGCGTTCGAGAAATCTGTGTATAACATCCATGCACGAGATATTGTCAAACAACATCTGAGTTCAACACAGTTTGCTTAAACGACAGGGGAGTTGCACTGATGCGCTCTTGAGTATGCAGCACACCATCTACAGCTATTTAGACGAGCAAGACTGCAAAGCCGTCCGAGTATTTGCAATGGATTTTAGTAAAGCATTTGACTGTGTTAATCATGAACTCCTGTCATCTCAGCTTAGGCAGTTGCCATTGAATCCCCTTATTGTGAACTGGTATTTAAGCTTTCTCGATAAACGCCAGCAGCGAGTAGTTTATAACGGTTTTGAGGGACAGTGTCGTGAGGTAAATAGGGGTACCACACAAGGTAGTGTCAGTGGGCCATATCTTTTTAACGCGTTTATTAATGACTTAGAAATCAATCTAGAAGATCGCCCAGCCTTGTTTAAATATGCTGATGATTCTACAATTATTGTCCCTTTTTGGGGAAACGGCCAGTGTCGCACTGACTTGATGGATCAGTTTCTTAGCTGGTCCAGCCGTAATCGCATGACATGCAATCCAACAAAATGCAAGGAGATTATTTTCCGTAAGAAAGGTTTCAGCCGGATGCTCCAAAATTTTATGGAAAATGTGTGGGATCATTTAGCACTTTTGCCACCCAATAATTCATCAGGTTTTGATGGCTAATAACCCGCTCGTTATCCGAACTAAAACAACTAAGTTTTCATGCCGCGGCAGTGGATGGAGTCACTTCTTGAGCCAACAGGTTAAACAGTTCTCATCTTAACAGTCACAGCAATCTCAGCTCAAGCTTTTGACTTTCACGAGAATTTTTACCAATCAACTATGTTCTCACATTAGTTACTTTCTCCTAAAAAGCGACTCACGTTGCGACTCACGCTTTTCTTTGTAACCAGTATGGCAATGAGTGCTATCCGTATACTTCCTTCCCTTTTCATGAGAAATATCGACACATTTCACCTGAAAGCATAAAAAAAATTATGTGTTTTGAAAGGTCCTCGGTTAGTATTTGCGCGTTTTGGGGTAAAAATTCAAAGGTGCAATCGGCAATTCAAACACTCAATTTAGCTGTTCCAATCTTCAATTCAACAATTCAAAAATTCAATTCGGTAATATTAAACAATTCAATTCAATTAGGCCAAAGGCCGTTAGCTTTAATCAATGTTTAGGATTCTTTCTGTATTGGTAAAGCAATGGCCTGTGACTTGTGACGCCAACTCAACTGCCGAATTGAATGTTTGAAGAGTCGAATTGAAAGTCTGAGTTGTCGAATTGAAAGTTTGAATGGTGTGTTTGATTTTTGATACTAAAAAAAACGCACCTTATTTACATCCCCGAGCTGCAGCCTGTGTGGCTCAGTTAATCAGTTCTCAGTCAATTACATCCGCCTATGACAGGATACCTTGATCCTTCCCTTTCGTTCAATTAAATGAATAAACTTTACGTTATTATTTCAACTGACCTTTATTGAGCCATAGTAGTTGGTTCCTTTCATCGCTTTAAAATCACTGGGTTCCATTTGCCGTGTTATGTTGCTCAGTTCACAGACGCGTTTGTTCGATTTACCAGTAGCGGGATGGACGTTGAATGACTCGCACGTCTTGGTATCGATGCATTTCACCTGGCATTCAAACTCGTCACCAACAAAATCTGAACTTATGTTATGACCAACCAAAGCGTGATCTAAGGAAATAAGGAAAGACTTAGTCTCTTAAGTATGCTGTCTATTATGAGTTCTCGTCTTTTTTTTTCCTTGTAATTTTCCTCATTGCTTGGGATACTTTGAGGCTATTACCATATAACTTGATACTTGACATTGAATTTTTTTTTAACTTTGCATGGTTGTTCCCTTCATTCTAGCCAATCGAAATAAGCAACATAAAGTTGATCCCTTACTCTAAGATTAGAGGCCCTTTGGTGTTCCTAGATATGTCGGAAAGAGGGAGGGACTTCAACCAACCGCTTCGAATTCCTTTGTTGAGAATGCTTTAAAACTTCAAATGTATTTTGGTGTGAATCACCGCAAGAACAAACTGTCGGGATACTTTAAAACAACACTGACAAGTACATAACAACCAAGGATTCGAATCATTTCCATGGAAACCAAGATAGTTCATACTTTTAAAGTGCCCTTTTCATTTTTTACCGAAAAGTTTATAGGTTTCTGGCAGATTAGTTTGTGTAACCAAAAAACAGGGGAAATACTCATTGGAATTTAGACAGTAAAGCCCCGTCTACACGAACAATTTTTAAGTGACAATTTTATGTGGCAAATATATTTGATTGTGTAGATAGCACAACAAATGATTGTTGGCAAGTCACAGTTAAGTGAGTCAGGAATTCCTTTTGGACAGCAGAGATAAAGCTGAAGAAAGGTGAGGTTGCCTCTAATGGCGCTAACCAAGAGACACGAATTTGCTACCTTTTATGTGACGAGTCGTCTACACGAGCAATTTTTCGTATGTGAGAACTTTTATTTATAACATAAAAGCTAAAGCCCCGTTTACATGAGCAATTTTTTGTGACAATTTTTGAGTGACAACTTTTATTTGCTAGTGTAGACGAGGAAATTTGGCCAATTTTATGCGACGACTGTATTTGCTGTGAGGCTGGCGCGTTTACTTAGCTTTTATGTGACAAGTAGTGTCAAATAGGAAAAATTGCTCGTGTAGACAACTCATGATACAAAATGTGGCAAGTTTGAGCCACCTTAGTCCAAACGCCATTGGCGAACGACCAGGTGACCTCGCCTTGTTTCTGCTTTTTCTCTGCTGTCCAAAGGCATTGCTGATCCACTTAACGATTATTTGGTGTGCTATCCACACGATCAGAGATATTGTCACATATTTTAAAAAAATACTGATGATGCGTATAGCGATTGATCATGCGCCAAAATAAAACAAACAGGTTTGACAAGTCGAAACTGGATTCACTCATTCATTTCCGGTTGGATGAGTAAGTCGAAGGAAGTCGAAGCGGTTGGTAGAGGTCACTTCCTCTTCTCGACTTATCTACGAAGATAAGTAAAGAAAAAGGCCATTTCCGAGTTCACGTCTGCCTCCTCTTCAGAGCGAGTCTAAGTGCGAAGTTTTTGTGATGGCAATTAGTTCTACTTTACATATGAATAAAAATTAATTTTCATGAGAAAAACGTTGCACTTAGACTCGCTTTGAAGAGGAGGCTGACATGAACTCGGAAATGGCCTATTGCAGGTATTTTCTACATCAACGAGCTCGTTCGCATTGAGAAAAGGGCGATCTCAATCATTATGCCCGGCACGAGCTATAATAATAATAATAATAATAATAATAATAATAATAATAATAATAATAATAATAATAATAATAATAATAATAATCATAATAATGGCAATAACAATAATAAAAATAAGAATAAGAAGAAGAATGAAAATGAGAATAAGAATGAGAATGAGAATGAGAATGAGAATGAGAATGAGAATGAGAATAATAATAATAATAATAATAATAATAATAATAATAATAATAATAATAGATTGTAGAAAACTAAACAAGAGGGAATGACCCAACGGACCTTTGGCCATTGCTTATGGCTTGCTCCTTTGGTTTAAACGCGGTATAACATCTGCCAGAGGGTAAACTTACGCCATGAGATAATAATAATAATAATAATAATAATAATAATAATAATAATAATAATAATAATAATAATAATAATAATCACGGGTGAGAAAGAAACCAGATATTTGCTGCAGAAGAGCCAAACGTGGATCCTATTTACAGAATGTGGAAATTGTAAAACAATTTCCACATTTTCTCCCTCTGGAAAGCGTATTCAAAAACGATTATATCGTAATTAGAAATTTACTGTAAGAAAGGACAACGGAAAAAGAACTTGATATATTGTTAGAACGTTACACGCAAGAAAAGGATATAAGAAAGCTGACACCTATAACATTAACTTAGCCTAGTGTGATACCCTGCAAAGTTATAACATGTAACTCATCGAACAACTTAATATAAAAATGTCCATAATAATAAGTAGAAGTTTATATAGCGCCTTCATCCAATGTCCAAAGGCGCTTTTCAACAATAGAAATCAAAATCAAAATCAATAAACGCTAATTTAAACGAAATGCTAGTAAAAGCTACATAAAAGAAAAAAAAACCTGTCAATAATAACTATACTAGTATTGAACAAATAAGTCTTAAGCTTAGATTTAAACACATTCACGTCAGGGCTCAACTTAATAATCTAGTGGTAAGTTATCAGGAGCGCATCAGTAGGAGCTTGCCTCCCCCATACAAGCCCTATGAGTCAACCTTTGCCCGTATATTTCTATTTTTAGAACGCCACGAGTTGTTCGGCACTGCATGCGCTGTTTCAAATAGCCAATCAGAATCAGTAAAAATAGAATATACGGGCAAAGGTTGACTCAAGGATATAGTGCACATTGAGGCTCCTACTCATGGGTTCCTGAAATTATTCCATAATTTAGGAGCTACAACGGAAAAAGCTCTACCACCATAACCACCATAACTCTTAAGACTGTACCGAGGGACATTTAAAAGATAATTATCAGATGATCGAAACCTGCGAGCAGGAATGTAACGCTCAAGCATATCACAGATATACAGGGGAGCTAAACTGTTGAGAGCTTTATAAGTTAGGAGCAATATCTTTTAAACTATGTGCTTCTCAATTGGTAGCCAATGAAGCTTACGTAACACTGACGTAACTGGGTCGTATTTACGACCACCAATAACCAACCAAGCAGCACAATTCTGAACCATCTGCAACCTCTTAATTGGGTAGCAGGGGAGGCCAATAAGTAGCGAATTACAGTGGTCCAACTAACAAGTGAAAAACGCTGCTGAGTAGAGTCTTAATATTCGCTTGCGACAAATATCTAACAACCTACTAAGCCACTGTCAATCTGGATTTCGATCGTTACACAGTACCCTTACTGCCCTGGTTGATGCTGCAAACAGCTGGTCGGTTAACATTGAGAATGGCCTTGTCAACGGTGTAGTTTTCATCGATCTTAAAAGGCCTTCGACACCATTGATCACAATATTCTCTTACGGAAGCTCCGTATATATGGTGTTGGTACAATCAGTATTAAGTGGTTTGAATCTTATCTTTTCCGCCGAAGTCAGAGATGTAGTCTTGCTGGCCAGTTGTCTAATGCTGCACCGGTTTCTTGTGGCATCCGACAGGGTAGCAACCTAGGACCACTCTTATTCCTATAGTTTACATTAACGATCTGCCAAATTGCCTTAGGTTGACCTCCCCAAGGATGTTTGCTGATGATACTAACATAACCTTTGCTGCCAGCACATTGACTGATCTTGAGAACGGTTTAAATTCAGAGTTAAGAAGTCTTAATATATGGCTCATTTCCAACAAACTGAGCTTAAATGTTGCGAAGACCAAATTCATGGTTATTGGGTCAAACCCACGTTTAAGTTCATTCTCAGACAATCAGGTAAACGTTGACATTGATGCTAAATTAATCACTAAAGTTAAAAAAGCTAAATCACTAGGCGTGATAAATTGACAAACACCTCTCGTGGTCTAGCCATATAGGTGATCTTAAGACCATACATCTCATAGCGCACTGCCCTCCAAATCTATCAAGCGTTGATCTTACCCCACTTTGATTTATGTAGCTCCGTTTGGGGTGATTGCAACTTAACCTTAAGTGATAAACTTCAAAAGCTTCAAAATAGGGCTGCCAGGGCGATTACCATGTCCAATTACGACACAACACCAATTTCCTTTTAAATCTGTTAAATTGGGATGATATAACTACTCGCCGACAAAAGCTTAAAGCTATATTAATGTTTAAAACAATCAATGGACTCACCCCAGCGTACCCCCAGAATTCATTCAGTACCCGCGGTACGCAATACAACTTAAGAAACGTAGAGGCTAAACTTGAGTTGCCTTTGCCGCGCATAAAGTATGGCAAGCGTGCTTTTCGTTATAGTGGAGCACTGTTATGGAAAAGTTTGCCCATCAGCTTGCGAAAATCAGACTCCCTAGAATACTTTAAAAGAGAAATTAACCAACTATACAGTAGGTGCCGGTCGGGCTCCCACACGGCAATCTTGTAAAACAGTGTACATTATAGTTGTAATGAAACTTTTTATTGTAATATATACTGAAGATTTTACCGTGTATCAATAAATAAAGTAAGTAAGTAAATATCTCTTATTTCTAGGAATAGTCTTAATATGAAAAAAAGCAGATTTACAAATTGCAGCGACGTGAGACTGAAGTGTCATGTCATTGAAGACGTTTCCCTAATTTCTCGCGGATGAAGTAGGTACCACACGCTCGTCGCCCACAAGTAAAAGATCAGGCTGTGGGTGAGATCGGTGTCGCGCTCCAATGACTAGCACTTCTATTTTACTATTATTAAGCTTAAGCTTATTAGATTGCATCCACTTATTTATATCCCTAATGCAGGAAACAGCAGAAAGTTTGTCAACGTATGAAGAGCATGCGTGGGATGGCCGAGGTGGACAGACGTGTGTTTCGGTGAAGCGTAGCTTTTGCCTCCACACAACCGGAAAAATGAAGTCAAATCGGAAAAATGACAAGAAATAGACGGAGACAACGAAGTCAGTTAAGAAGCGCCTCGAGTGAGGGAAATTCTCCCGATGCAAAGCGACTAAATTCGACTGAAAGAAACGCTTCGTGTTCTAGTGCTCAGACTCAGTTGACTCCGATGTCTGAGAACACAGGTACTGCAGATTATTCTTACGATAAGCCGAGTAAAGGCGAAATATGGAAAATTCTAAAAGCAATTCAGACGCATGTCGCTAGAATTCTAAACGAAAACCAGGAGATAAGAAAAGATATCGACGAGCTGAAAGCCTCCCTGCAGTTCAATGAGAAGAATGTTGCAGAAATCAAGAAAGGAAATGATAGTCTCGTGCTGAAGACGAATGATCTGGAAAATAAGCTTGCAACAGCCGAAAAAACCATCCACGATTTGGAACGACAAGTTGAAAACCTTGAATTCGATCATGATCCTCTCAAACAATACACAAGAAAATTAAACGTCGAGGTTCATGGAATACCATAATGCGAAGGTGAGAACCTGAGAGAAATTGTTATAAAGGTAGGGCAAAAGATTTCGGTTGATGTATCTGACAACGACATCGACATTGTGCACAGATTGTACAGGAAACCTCCTGCCAATAAGCCTATTATTGTGAGATTCACTTTTCATAAAAAGAAAAGAGAATTTTATCGGAGCAGGCTTAACTTAAAGAATGAAGGGGTAGTTTCTAAGGAAACTGTGGTGCTGCATCGCTGGGAAAGTAGTATACAAAAATTTTTGGTTTTATCAACGGAGTTGATAATGTAAATTGGCCACCGTACAGAA
>NC_090869.1:32638156-32653259 GCF_036669935.1 Montipora foliosa
GAAGGCATTTTCAAAGCAACCGGGAAACGAGTGTCAAGGAAATCACCGACGGGAGATTTAGCAAATTCGACCAAAAGACACGACCAGTTCGAAAGCTGCGAAAGCTGTGTTCCCGACGCTCTGTTGACTTTTCCAAGGAAAACAGAAACCCGACCATTGAAGTTTCTGGCCTAGATGATAAGATAGTCTCATCAGTAAACTTCAGCTCTGATGCATCAGGACAACCGATAATGAATGTGAAAGATTGATATTTCATGAGGATGGCTTCAATTGCATTTGCAGTATACAGACACGCAGCCATCACCTTCGCTTCCTGAAAATCGCTTGATCTTTTAAAGCCTTAGGACATACAACGGAAATACAAGCCTATTTTCGGCAAATTTTTTTGGTTTTTTTCGAAGGCGATGAAGGCAGAAATTTAATTGACCCTAGCGGGTGAATTCGAATACGCAGCCAAGTATTTGCATAAGAAAGAATAACAAAATATTGTATTTGTCTCGTTCGTCAGAGTTTTCAGAGAGCGCCGTTGAATGCTAACAATTGTGGCGTGCAGGGGACATAATAGTTGTGTCAAATGCGAACGATATATCGTACCCGGTGATGCTGTATTGTAAGCGGTGTGGAGAGATGTCGTATCAGTATCACAACATTGAAGCGCTTTCGCAACGCGCGGCAGTAACTGAAAATTTATGCTTTTACCAAAACCAGTTGAAAGCATTGCAAACGGATCGTTTTGACAACTTATTAAAGTTGAACAGACACAACTTTTGCTCGAATCTGAAGGCTTGTACGTTTGGGGATACTTTAAGACACTCGGCGACAGAGTTGACCTCTTTCTTTCGTGCTCCGCGCGTGAATCAAAATGATGACGAAAGTGTTGATGTAAACTGTCAAAATTGACCAATCAGAGGGTATACCTGGAGCTGGTATACCGGAATGAAGAATTTAAAGAGATGCTTACAGGCTCTCCCGCCTCGCCTCGACCCAAGCCCCCACCCGCTTTTCACACGCAGTTCTTTTCGTTTTCTCGACTATCTGAGAGCCTGTAACAGGCTACACATCCACTGGATCAAGTTGCAGTTCTGTTTCTTGTCCAACTTTAAATTTGCTCTCTAAATACCACCGCTGAGCTTCACTAAGCCGTGTTAAGAGCGACTTTCTGTAAGTACTACGGATAGGTGTGCAAAATGCAAAAATCGAATTGACTCAAACTTTTTCACAAGAAAGCCCTCTGGAAACTATTTAAGAAAATGCAAATTCTAGTTCGTTTGGATTTATATTTTTCAAGTAAACCGATTCTGTAATTTTCACCCTTGGGAAACCCTTGAACCACTGAAAAATGGGGTTCGTATTTGCGACTCGTGCAAGGAAACTAAAACAAATATCAAAGCTTTTTCGATATTACACAATTCAATGACCCTTCCTTTACAAAGTACCGTTTTTAGAATTGGAAAAGATTCAAACCCGAATTTTTTAAAAAAATTCAAATTTACCCTCCTAAACAGCATTATCAGAAAGCTCGATTTAGGCAAATTTCTATTTATCGAAAGTAATATTTTTTTAAGAATAAAAAGTAACAACACTATCCGACGTTTCGGAGTCAGACTTGACCCCATTATCAAGGTTAAACTGTACTGGAAAAATTCGCAATTTAAATACAACGGGCGTTAGGTCAAAACAAAGACATGCATAAATGGAAATTAAACGATAGTTGACACTAAGATATTTACAATTTTTGCTAGAATACAAAAGGCGAAGGTCAAACAAAAACTTTAGCACGAATGGAATCTGACTGCTTATTTAGTGATGGTTGACGCTCACGTATCAAAAGCATCTCGTGAACGAGACAGTCAAATTTCGATTTGCATTTCTTTAGGATCGTAAAATGTGCTTTAAGTTCAGGTTTGTCCAGATCGTGTTTCGTCTTCATGTGTCGACCAACCGAAGATGATAGGGATTTGTGTTCCTCTATACGCTGATGTAAATGCCTAGTTGTATAACCAATGTAGTCCATATCGCATAGACCACATTTAAAATAATAAACAGCACATTGGTTATTTACAACATTTGGCTTGTTTTCGCGGTGTTTGAGATGACTTTCAATCTTACGATTAATAAACACAGGAACAATCTCGATGGTGTTACCAATTTTAACGCTCAGATCTTTGAGTCGTCTCCGTAGCACGTTAGCTGACTTCTGATCTTTGTACGGTAATACAATACGGACAGTTTTTCCTTGGTATTGCGCTTGTGGTGGTTTCTCGGCATCCGATTGAACATAGTCGACAAAATTCTTAACAGATCTGTTAATTAGGTCCTCTGGGTATTTAAGGCGTTTGAAGATATTTTTGAGCTTTTCGCACTCATCAGAGAATAATTGCCAACTTGAGGACAAGTTGGCAAAAAAGAACTTGTCTCTTCAACTCTCCGCTCTATCGCCCTAAACTACATCGAACGCAAAGGTCCTAAACAACCCAGAGCTATACGTACTGCCATAGCACAGTTGAAACAGCGTGATGATATCATAATAACTAAACCCGATAAGGGATCAGGGGTTGTCATTATGGATAAAGCTGAGTATATCCGGCTTCTCAACAAAGCCTCCATCGATGACAGCACGAAATTCGTCCCTATTAGCTCAGAAAGACCAAAAGCGAAGGGTCGACCGCCCAAGTATTACCATCCCCTCTTAGAAAAAGAGAAACTTGTTAACAACGCCATAAAGAGAATTCTCCCCAAGGACGTCGCTGAATCGCTACTATCACAGGGCTCGCGTTTAGCTCATCTTTACGGCCTGCCGAAGACGCACAAGAAGAACCTCTCTGTTAGACCCATACTATCTGCAACAGGAACATACAACTTCCAGCTGGCAAAATGGCTTGACGAAAAGCTAAAACCTCTCTCTCTCAATCATCATACCATCACCGACGTTTTTGAATTTGCGGAGGAAGTTACTCAACTCGATTTTAACGAGAATGATATTTTAGTATCATATGATGTAACTTCTTTGTTTACAAATGTGCCTTTGGACGAGACGATAGAGATACTTGCCACCAAGGCTTTTCGTGACAATTGGTTCAACAAAACCAACAACCTAAATATCACCAAATCAGACCTGATCGAACTGCTAGAATTAGCTACCAAACACCAGCTCTTCCAATATAATGGTGAACTGTACGAACAGAAAGATGGAGTAGGCATGGGGTCTCCCCTAGGCCCACTAATGGCCAATGCCTTCTTGTGTCATATAGAGGAACATTTAGATCTGCCTGATTACTACAGACGGTACGTAGACGATACAATTACCGTAATGTCTTGTGAATCAGCCGCTCATGTTTTCCTTGATGAATTAAACAGCATTCATCCGTCTCTACATTTCACCATGGAAATCGCGACCAATGGTAAACTACCTTTCCTTGGAATGCTTCTTGATAAGAATGGTCCTCGGATATCAACCTGTGTCTACCGAAAACCGACTGACAAAGGCTTATTACTACACTACCATAGTCACGTGGACCATCGTTACAAGACTGGCCTGCTTACGACCATGCTTAACAGGGCCTATCGGTTGTCCTCAAGTTGGCAATTATTCTCTGATGAGTGCGAAAAGCTCAAAAATATCTTCAAACGCCTTAAATACCCAGAGGACCTAATTAACAGATCTGTTAAGAATTTTGTCGACTATGTTCAATCGGATGCCGAGAAACCACCACAAGCGCAATACCAAGGAAAAACTGTCCGTATTGTATTACCGTACAAAGATCAGAAGTCAGCTAACGTGCTACGGAGACGACTCAAAGATCTGAGCGTTAAAATTGGTAACACCATCGAGATTGTTCCTGTGTTTATTAATCGTAAGATTGAAAGTCATCTCAAACACCGCGAAAACAAGCCAAATGTTGTAAATAACCAATGTGCTGTTTATTATTTTAAATGTGGTCTATGCGATATGGACTACATTGGTTATACAACTAGGCATTTACATCAGCGTATAGAGGAACACAAATCCCTATCATCTTCGGTTGGTCGACACATGAAGACGAAACACGATCTGGACAAACCTGAACTTAAAGCACATTTTACGATCCTAAAGAAATGCAAATCGAAATTTGACTGTCTCGTTCACGAGATGCTTTTGATACGTGAGCGTCAACCATCACTAAATAAGCAGTCAGATTCCATTCGTGCTAAAGTTTTTGTTTGACCTTCGCCTTTTGTATTCTAGCAAAAATTGTAAATATCTTAGTGTCAACTATCGTTTAATTTCCATTTATGCATGTCTTTGTTTTGACCTAACGCCCGTTGTATTTAAATTGCGAATTTTTCCAGTACAGTTTAACCTTGATAATGGGGTCAAGTCTGACTCCGAAACGTCGGATAGTGTTGTTACTTTTTATTCTTAATACGTTTTCTAAATCGATCCTTCTTAATATTTTTTTACGCTGAAAAGGAGTGCTAACTTGTTTGCGAGATATCTGGTGGCTCAGTTGGTTGAGCACCGGGCTGTCACGCAGGAGGTCATCTGCATATGGTTAGACTCTCTACTCTTCTCGGATAAGGACGATAAACCGTAGGTACCGTCTCACAACCCTTCAGTGTTCATAATCCTGTGGGACGTAAAAGAACCCACATACTTGTCGCAAATGGTAGGGTATGTAGTTCCCGGTGTTGTGGTCTGTCTTCTGTGCTATATCATGGTTGGGAGGGTTAAAGGGCGCACTATAATTTGGAGCCTCGCTCTGTTGTGCGACCCCCACCACAGCCTGTTTCTCTGTTGTGGTGAAAGTAAATAAATAAATAAATAAATAAATAAATAAATAAATATACAAAGTATTGTTCCTCTTCAGCATCCAGATATCTCGCAATCATGTTTTTAGTCAATTTTGGCCCATGATAAAGTTCAGTAGTTATGGTTAAATCTCCGGTACGTTTAACTTTCTTCCTGTTTCGTTGCCTTGGTTTGATTCACAAGAGATATTAATATTTCGAAAAAAAAATACCAAAGGGATTTCGAGTCGCATGTAAGCTCGACAGGGGGAGAGGGGGAAGGGGCATGTAAAAATGACCTCGACAAATCTTTGCCACGTTATCCAATTTTAACAACGATTTGAGAATAACTGTAGGTGGCCACTGTAACGAGAGTTTCAAAATTTTGTAAACCTATTTCACAAGAGTCTTTATCAAGTACAGGGTCTCAAAACATTATGATGTCAAAAGATATAATAAATATGTTTTGATGACTGTTATCGTCACGCGATCTCACCACTATCACACCCGGTGTAACGCTGATGAGTAAATGAAGCCATGCATGTGGACTGTAAAGAAACCTTCTTCTTGGCAATACCATTTTGTTTTAATGGGAACACTAGACGCCTTGCAGCAAACGAAAAAGAACTTAGATGGAATAAATTTAATATTCACAAATTTCCGCTTCAGTAAACAAATACGCACGTACAAGTTAATAGCACTCCTTTTCAGCTTAAAAAAATGTTACTTTCGACAAGATTTCCCTCAGAAGATAAAGAATAACTACAAATCATTTAAATGGGGAAAAGCGTCGCAATGAAGCTAAAATTTCAACAGTTGTTTAGGTTAGCTCTTGTATTCATGAAGACAACTGTAAGTTCAAAGGTCATAAACTTCAAGCGAGTACCGTAAATATTTTCGCTCGTCAAAATTCGCAGTTTGAGTTGCCCAAAAATTTTATTTCACAGAACGATAGTGGAAGCCTTACTCTTTCTATAGAATACCATTTTTACAGTGCAATCCATGTACCAGGTTGGGAGTTTTGCCGTTGAAATTTGCCGAAATCGAGCTTTCTGATAATGCTGTTTTGGAGGGTAAATTTGAAATTTTTTTAAAAATTCAGGTTTGAATCTTTTCCAATTCTAAAAACGCTACTTTGTAAAAGAGGGTCATTGAATTGTGTAATATCGAAATAGCTTTGATATTTGTTTTAGTTTCCTTACACGAGTCGCAAATACGAAGCACATTTTTCAGTGGTTCGAAGGCTTCTTAAGGGTGAAAATTACAAAATCGCTTTACTTGAAAAATAGAAATCCAAATGAACTAGAAGTTGCATTTTCTTAAATAGTTTCCAGAGGGCTTCCTTGTGAAAAAGTTTGAGGGAATTCGATTTCTGCATTTTGCACACCTATCCGTAGTATTTACAGGAAGTCGCTCTTAATTAGTGATAGTTTTATTAAGTGTGTAAATGAATGCTTTGACAAGGGCGAAATGTCTTGCTCACAAAAACAAGCAGTCATTACCCTTAATGAAAAGAAAGGGAAAGATCGCTCGCTACTTGAAAATTGGCGTCCAATCTCCCTTGTTAATGTGGACACAAAAATAATGACTAAAGTAATTGCCACAAGAATAAAAAATGTATTACCTGATATTATACATTGTGATCAAACGGGATATGTTAAGGATCGCTTTATAGGAGAAACCATTAGATCAATTTATGATATAATGGAATTTACTGCAGAGGAAAACATCCCAGGCCTACTGGTATTTATTGATTTTAAAAAAGCCTTTGATAGCGTTGAATGGAACTTTCTATAACGGTGCCTTGAGATATTTAACTTTGGGCCAGACTTTATTCACTGGGTGAAAACGTTTTACAAGAATATACAAAGCTGCATCATAAATAACGGTATGGCGTCAAATTTATTTTCGCTTGAACGCGGTGTTCGCCAAGGAGACCCTCTCTCTCCTTATCTTTTTATCGTAGCAGTGGAAACGCTAGCAATTGCCATTCGACAGAACCCATTTATAAAAGGAATTAGTATTGGGAAAGAAGAAACAAAACTCTTACAATACGCTACGGCTGTTCTTTCTGACACTAATTCTGCAAAAATATTGTTTGACCTACTAAACAGTTTTGAAAGCATCTCTGGTCTTAAAATTAATTATACAAAAACTGAAGGCATGTGGATTGGATCATCCAAAAACAACAAGGAAAAGCCATTTGGCATCAAATGGTCTGATGAACCTTTTAAAGCATTGGGAGTTCACTGTACTTATGATCAGCACCTGGTTAAGGAAAAAAACTTTATTGAAAGACTGGATAGCATTCAAAAACTTATAAGCATTTGGTCGTCGAGGAATTTATCTATATATGGTAATATTACAATAATCAAATCATTTCTTATTCCAAAGTTTGTTTTCATATGCTCTGTGTTACCCACACCTAAGGTAGTGGTTAAACAATTGAATCAAATGATATTCAAATTCCTATGCAAGGGCACAGATAAGGTAACTCGAGTGTCAACAATAAATGAATATTCGGAGGGTGGTCTAAAAATGATTTATCTAGCTAGAGTGCATGGTGAAGTCTTTAAGGTTAGCATGGCTAGGAAGAATTTTTAATAATAATGATGGTATATGGAAGAGATATCTGGGACACAAATTACAACCCTTCGGTGGTCTGTTCTTCATGAATTGTCATTATGATATTAAAGATTATATAATTTCTTCCCAATTTTACCATGAACTTTTGTCATGGTGGTCAGAATTCCGCGAAACGTTCGCTTCAGAAAAAGATTGGGAAAATATTATTTGGAATAACAGAGAAATACTTATAGATAAAAAACCAGTTTTTTACAAAAATTACTTTGATTGTAGAATTGTTTACACACATAACCTTCTACTGGACCTTAACAACAGACAATCTTACAGCATATTCTCAAAAACTATAAAGAAAACTAACTTTCTGCAGTGGGCCGGCCTTCGTCATTCTATACCACCCCATTTAAAAGGCACCAATAAGTCTCCGTCTATAACAGCCCTCACATTTGTGACGGAATATAACATCTTTGACGTAGTGGAAAAGAAATCAAAAGATTATTATTCACTTCTTGTCGGAAAGAAAGCGCAGCCACCATATATAGTCCATACACTGCAAAGAAATGTAATTTTTCTTCTGATCAAATAAAACACTTTTTTATTTTACCCCACCGTGTTGCCCTCGAATCATACGTCAAGGCCTTTCAATACAAAGTTCTTACCTCTATACTCTACACTAACACAAAATTGCACAAAATCGGTTTTAGACCGAATGATCTGTGCAGTTTTTGCAAGGCTCAGTCAGAAACTTTAAGCCACTTTTTTTTTATCACTGTTCACATTCCAGACATTTCTGGACTGATTTTGAGTCTTACTGGCTTTTTTTATCCAATCAACGGGTACACCTCTCTTTGGAAAATGTTTTATATGGAATAATATCGCAACAATGCCCTTCTCCTAATTTACTCAATTATTTTGTTATCGTTGGGAAATTGTTTTTGTGGGACTGCAGAAGAAGCCAAATTAATCCAGATATTACTGGGTTTAAGAACAAAATTGTTCTCAAGTGCGAAACAGAAAGGAAAATTAAAAACACGAAAGACTATTTTAAAAAGAAATGGGTGCTCATACCAACTCGATAAGCCTACTCGCCTGTTGTTCTACTGTTTGTTGTGGTTGTGTCTGTTTGTCTCTCTTTTTCTAGTTATTTATAATGTAAGGCGTTTTATCTTAACATAAAAATCTACCCTTTAATCTTTAATTTCTTAATAATTAATGTGTTGTTGTTCATTGTTGTAAAACATTGATAATTAATTTGTCTATAAAAAAAATAATAAATACTGAAAAAAATAAAATAATAAAAATAAAATAAAAAGAAATTTTGTCTACCGTCGAAGATGACTCAAATGAAAGATAAATTTGCGTGTTGTCTGCTTAGAAGTGAAAACACACCCCGTGAAATGTCCCCAAACGGTTGCGTGTACAGTAAATACAAAACAGGTCCTAAGACTGAGCCTTGAGGTACACCACAAAAAAGATCTCCACTAGTGGACTTTCCTTCCCGAACCATCACAAACTGCTTTCTATTAGTGAGGTAAGATTTAAACCAGGAAAGCGCTATGCCACCTTCTTCAATAAAGGGATCAACAGCGCTTCCTTGTGAACATCCGCGACAGTTCCTGTCTCCAACGAAAGATTGATCAGTTTAGTTGTTTGATTTAATTTCAAATTGATTCTGATTTAATTGGGGGGGGGGGGGGGGGAGGAAGGTGAGACTCCCATATTATATAGGGAGGGATACTCGTCGTCTCGCTTAGTGGTATAAATTTCCGATTTTGGTCTCACTTAGTGTGTTCTGGGCAAAACGCAATCATATATTGCCGTGAATGTCTCCTTTAGGTTTGCGCGCGAATAAACATAAAGTTGTGTCTTTATACTTGATATTTCTTCACGTAGGTGAAAGTATTAGATGATAATGTCTTTGCCATCATTAAAAGGCACTGTATTTTTTTTATACATATCTGCATTTTAATATGGTCTCTTTTAGGGGTAAAAAAACAAAAACCTGGGCCACGCCCAGATTGGTCTACTTTAGGGGTTTAATTTAAAATTTCCGACGACCATCCCTCCCTTTTTGTATGGGAGTTTCCCCCACCCCCCGGGCACCAATGGTGGATCATATTGAATCATTATGTGACAAGCTTTTCCGTATCGTATCGCATCCGATAAAGACCATAGGCTGAACAGCTTACTTCCGCCAATAGGCCAAAGTCGGAACGCTTTTATACTTGCAATGGCCCATTTGTTTTGTTTGATCACACATTATTCACTCCGTATGCGTGATCCAAGCAAAACAATATGGTCGGCGTAAACTCGCCATCATTTCTGAATCGGAAATATTGAGAATACAAGATGATGCTGTGCTACAGAGTATAAAGAGGGCCACAAAATTTGGCCTGAAAGTTTTCAAAGGTAAGAGAAGAGTTTATGCTTTTGCCAACCAATGTTCGACTTCGTTTTTCCAAATAATTATTGCTGAAAATTAAACAATCTTCACGCCAACAATTTGCTTCCCTCGGAGTTATTCTGCTTTGTAGGGCAGGTCGCCCAGCAAAACGAATTTGTTACTGAAATCGACGAATTAAAAAAATATCTTAAAAAGTTCCACATGGCTGCAAAGAAACAAGACTGGTCATTTTACAACAAACCAATGACGATCTTGTAACCCCCCCTCATTTTTCCTGATTTTGCAACTTTACTCTCTTATATCTCTGCTTTCGGACGTTGAATTTTGTCATGTTTTGCATGTTAGCTTAGATTAATTAGTTTGTCTTTCAAATTTAAACAATAATGAAGGTGAATTAAAATTAGAGACATTAAAAAAAAAACCTACTTTTCTGAAAAACTGACCTACAGATTTTGTTGAATTTTAAATATCTTAGAGATTATTTTTAACATTATCTGGTAACGCTGAAGGGAAGAATCACCGTCCCCTTTTTATAAAAAAGACCATATATCTTGATTTTAAGACTCAAAGAAATGCCTTATATCGTTGCCACGGTGAAGTTATTTTGTAGGAAAATGTGATGTGAGAAATCTATGATGGGTACTTAATACCCTCGCCAAATTTTGTCTTGATATCAGTACCGTAACTGCATCTGTAATTAAACTCCTGTACAGCTAGAAAATTCGTAGTTAAGTTAAAGATCATGTACCGCAGAAAACAAGACATAAAAATACAAAGTTACAAGCAAGACACTTAAAGTTTCAGAAACGCCAAAAACCACGAGTGAAATAAACTACTTACAAGATCTGTTCGGCAACTCCGGGTACAACAACTAACTTACAAAAGGAAATACAATACTTTCATACGAAAGACGACTGCCTAATGAAGCGAAGAAATGAACAAATTAAGGGAATTACATATCATTAGGCAACAGAACTTAAGTACATTGGATAGACGCGATAGGGACACAAATACCAACTAATTACCGCATACGGAATTTAGGCAAATTTACAAATATCTCGCGAACGCGATGAACTACACGGTACAACTGTTAAGCGACGACAAATGACAGCAAATTACATAGAGCCAAGAAATTGCAAATGTAGCAAAACTTGTTGGGAAATATTTAGTAAAATGAAAAAAAATGATTTCTCGTGTCTACAGTATCTAAGGACAGAATATGTTTATTTGTTTGACAAAAGGAGGAAGTATTGCGAGCCTCCTTAAATCGACTTTGAATGGTTTTCTTCTGCAAATGCTGTTGAGATCACTTCGTGAGTATATACTTAAACAATTATTCTTTTCAATCTCGGTGAATAGTGGCAGAATATTTACCTCGCTGCTTCGCGGCTCGGTAAATATTCTGCCACTATTCACCTCGATTTCAAAGGATAATTAATTATTACAAGTCTGTCCAATGATTTCTTGATTATTCTTCTTTCACATGACGAAATTTCGGCTTTCCTGCTATTGGTGCTTGTGTGGAATTCAAGTTTGTTAACAGGTGTGTTAATTTGTCTTTCTAGAAAGTCTCTACTTTGGCGGTTCCGTAACTTACATGTTTACTTGGCTTGCGTAAAGATAAAACACAACGAGAACACGTACGTACGCGCGTGTTGTTTTGCAGAACAGATTTACACTAACAAACTAATTTCTGGGGTTGGGAACGAATTTGGTGCAGAGTTTTAAACTTTTGTTTTATCTACTCTAGAGAAATATCAACAATTTTCGCATAGGGGTCCTTGGTCCCCGACTTATACCACTTATGACCCCAGATAACTTAAATCTCGCAAAGCAGATAAAGAAAGCCTTCGATAAATGGAAAGGGTCTTTGCTTTAACTGAATATTTTCAGAATCGTGTTTGTACATGTTTACGAACGGGTTACTTTCTTTTGTATGTCTAGAATACCTACACGGTCGTGTAATGAAATGGACTTGTGATGGGAGACGGGCAAATGAAAATAAAAGCAGATCAGTCTATACTCACAACGACATCCAATACGACTGTACCTGGGATATATCAAGGATAAAATAGAATACATAAATTTTCATATTCCTACAGAAATTATTCGCAGGTATTTTTTTGGGGCTGCTTACATGATTCGCGGACGAAGGCCTCTCGATTATGTTCACCCTTTTTCAAATTACAAGAGAAATATTTCAGTTTGGAACTTGACAATTTAATATTATTGCAAGAAACAAAAAAGCTATCTCATGGAAACTGTCAGTTCTTTACATTTTGATTCAGGTAAGATATCCAAGATTATCGTTTTTTCTCGCGGACCACGGACACCATCCTGTATTCAGCAATATTAGGATATGGCCTCAACGCACTACGTAAGCATTCAGTAGCAATCCAACACACATTTTAGCTTACGTTGGTTATGTCCAAAAAAATGACGAACCTCACTTATTGTCACCCTAGGTTAAATTACCAATAATCGGCTTATTCGCGTTTCACATATAAAATATATCCTCAGGCTTAGAGTCTATTCCAAACATCCTTTTTACGCGTCAAAAAACTTTATTAACGTTCTTAGATTTCTTCTAAAATTAAAATGTGATAACCTTCAACCACAGCTCAGTAGGAAGACTTACCGACTTGGGCCTCAAAAACACGTCCGCAAAAGTCGTCGCTCGTTCGAAATAAAGCAACTTTGATCAGAGCATTCAAGCAGAAAAGTATCAAATGAATATTAACCAATAGTGAGGCTGCCATATCAGCGACTGCCAGCCCTATATATAGCTATTCAGATATTTAAGCCCTCTGTGTCAGCATAGCTACCCGTCATTGCTAGTGTACTGACTGGCTTACCGAGTCTCGGGTGTGACCTTAAGTGGGAAAGTCTTGCGCAAGCTGTTTTATAAACAGTTCAGAGTTTTAATTAATGAAATTTAATGAAATTATCCCACTATTACGCCATTTTACCATATTTGGTCAAGAGAACGCTCAAAATATGAGATGATAATAAACTGTGCATAGTTTCCCCGTTTGAACGGTTTAGAACAGAGCAAATACGGGCGGAACGGAAGTTTTTCAACGAAAGTAATTGTTTTCAACACGATGCAAAGCCTCAGAATGATGCATGTAGTCTTTGGAGGAGGATACATGAACATTATAGTTGGATTTTGACATCTAGCGCACTTCACAATATTAAGTTATTCCACATTTTAACGCCAATTCTTAAGAAAGATTTTTTGCCGGAATATTAGTATTCTCGAACGTTTAAGAAAATAATCTCCTCTTATATTAGCGATGATCCCATCTCGTAAGAATGAATATCACCTTGATGGCTGAATAGGTTATATATAGTAGGAGATGTAACTCGTCATTCGTTTATCCAATCAAATAAAGGACATTTGGCTGGCTTTTGTGCTGCCAGGGAAAAAAATACTCCAAAGCTCGCAAAAATCCACGCATACTATATCTTAAGCCATCGAATTTTTAAAAAATTAATGAAGCAATTATTCCATTCCCACTCAGTGTTGGGTATAACCCAACAACTCACCACCCGCTCTTTGACTGTTTGCCTGTCTTATATCCAACTCGCGCTCGTGGAATAATATCCTGTTGCAAAGCAAACATTTTAAATAGTAAATATTGTCAGGCAAAGATGGCACAGCGTCAATAACGGCCTATAGTCTTCCTTTAGCTTTTATTGTGTGGTATATTGGTTCCAATAGCTCATTTTGCAATGCACTTTTAATAGCTGAGCGATGCTCGCCATTACGTCTCCTATTGTCAGATTAATGTGCAACCAGAGATCAATTAGCTACCGAAACAACGCATTCTTTTGTTGTGTTTGGCAAAATTTGACTATTAACAGAATTGTTTACAAACATCGAATATCGCTATATTTCAGTACTTTATTCTCAGCCGACTAATAAGAAAGTCTATGAAGCGATAGCATTGTACCACTGAAGCCGAAGCAATACTTAATGGATAATTATATTACCCTGTTGATTTCCCTGCTAACAAAAAGGACCGCCTCCGTTTTCCTCAAACAGTTGTTTTGTCATATTAAAGACTACAATCGTTGATTTAATGAAGACAGAGAACAATAGAATTTCATTGGTATTAGTAATTATAAACAAAGATTGCCCTATGTAACTAGTTGTTATAATATTGATCTCAATTGAATAAACAAAACAGAATGCGTATTAATAACGTTGAATTCACTATCGGTTTATCTTTAAAGCAGGCCAGAATAAAACAGGATGATATTCCTGAAACAATTAGAATAATCAGATTATCAACTTCACAGTACTATCGGACATCAAGTCAGGTGTTGCTCATGATTAATTCATTTCTATTTTGGCCAGGTGCCGTTGTTTTTACCTCGGGCAACCATGCTTTATTTTACTAAAAATGGTCTCTCAGTAAACTTTACTGTCGTCATGGACGACGAACTGGACGACCGCCGATTTCGGGCACTGGAACTCACGATTAGTAATGGTAATAGGACTGAGTGAGTCCATTCGGTCTGCAATAATTTATAATACGAGTGATAATAACAAAATCGGCAGCCGTGCAGCTGGAGTCCGATTTGGTAACTGAGGAGTAAACATGATTCCAAACTGAATTGGACGACACAAAGTCCTCTCACCAATAATCATAAAAAATACAATTTCCGAGAAAAGAAGAAGAAGAGCCCAGTTATGAAAGAAAGGGAAAATTTGCAGTAAAAGACTGACAAAGCAGGCGTAAATTGTTTAATGTCGCATACTAATCTTAAGCCATCGAATAAGACGTATTTAAAAAATTAATGAAACAATTATTCCATTCCCCACTCAGTGTTGGGTATAACCCAACAATCACCACCCGCCTCTTTGACTGTTTCCTGTCTTATATCCAACTCGCGCTCGTGGAATAATATCCTGTTGCCAAGCAAACTTTTTAAATAGTAAATATTGTCAGGCAAAGATGGCACAGCGTCAATAACTGGTCTATAGTCCTTCTTTAGTTTTTATTGTGTGGTATATTGGTTCCAATAGCTCATTTTGCAATGCACTTTCATAGCTGAGCGATACTCGCCGTTACGTTCTATTGTCAGATTAATGTGCCAACCAGAGATCAATTAGCTGCCGAAACAACGCATTCTTTTGTTGTGTTTGCAACATTTGACTATTGACAGAATTGTTTACAAACATTGAATATCGCTATATTTCAGTACTTTATTCTCAGCCGACTATAGAAAGTCTATAAAGCGATATCATTGTACCACTGAGCCGAAGCAATACAAAACAAAGATTGCCCTATGTAACTAGTTGTTATAAATTGATCGGAATTGAATAAACAAAACAGAATG
>NC_090869.1:32663359-32665859 GCF_036669935.1 Montipora foliosa
TTAGTGTCGTTTCCACCTCCAAGAATGGGATGTGGAGAAGGAAGATAAAAAAAAATGTTTTCTTTACCAAGTATTTTACTTCTGCAATCCTCCGTGTTTTAGCCGGCGGGGAAAGCGGCTGACACAATAGCGCAGAGATCTAAAAGTAGTCGACTACTAAAACAAAAGTTTTCACACACTAGGAAAATGCCAAGAAATGAGGCCGTCGACATCTATTAGTTGTCGACCACAAAGCAGTATCCCTTTTCGAAAAGGGAAGCTGCTTAGATGTCGACAACTAATAATTTGGGGTTTAGTTGTCGACAACTTGCGCCACAGACTATGTTTTTCGTTGTCTTTTTCGTTGTCTACGTTTTTTATGTCTTTTACAAAGACAAAAAAACTAATGGAACTTGAAAAAATTGCGAATTATACAGCGGGGATAAGTACAGTTTGCCTACCAATCCCACTCTCGTAAGTAAGGAAGAATTCTTTTGCACTTTTGGTAGGTCGAATGAAATAACAATTTTTTGAAATCTTCTTTTCTTCAGATCTCCCCAACCCAAAACATCTCGCTGATATACAGGAAAATTTGCAAAAGTAGTTTTTCGTGTTTCGGCAAGAAGAACACGTTTCCAGTAGATATTGCGTTGAATGAAATTGAACGTGGTCGGTTGAAGAGGAGATGTTTGCCGTGATGTTTGGGAGCCATCGAACACGCCTTTTATTGGCAACAGAAAGAGGTCCTTACGCGAATACAGTACACTGATTATCGTCTGAATCCTAAAACTCGGATGTCCGACGGTAGATCGGAAACAACTTGACATATTTGGGTTCCCGTGAATAAACGGATTATCGAGCAAACTACGTAGCTACGCGGACTACGTATTCAACTCGTACCTGTTATTTTTTCCAAGTTGTGAGATGTGCCTCGACGGGAAGCGTCAGAGGGAACGAGTCAGCTATGAACGCTTTCTCAACTTCACTTCGCGATAATAGCACCAGCAAAAAAGCCAACCAATGCATGGTTTTTACAGAGATTGCCATCTTTTTTAACTTTCGATAACACCTGAAAACAGTCCCAGGACTTTTTCTATCCCCCCCCCCCCCGCCCCCATCCTGGACAAGTAGTCTGCCATGGAACACTAGACTCAAGGAGACCCCCAAGGGTGGCTTTCAGTAGGGTCATAAACCATTCTGTCTGGACTGCAATCAAGATGTGGGGCAGAAGGGTTTAAGACAAAGCCAACCCTGTAAGTCTACCTTCCAAAGTGTTGTGAGTAAAACTGCGCTGTAGGAATGTGCTAGGTCTAGGGAGAAAGCAACCATTGAAAAGTCTCGAGACTTTTAGATGACTTACCTGCGGTTTTGATGTTTTAGAGATGACTGGCGGTACGCTCTTTAATCCAAATAACTGATCGATAATGTGATATTAAATACAGTAATCCAATAACATGCTGAAAAAGGCCTTGACCTGCAGCGCAACTACAGAACACAACCGTTGAGCCTGTGGGGCTTTTCTTTTTTTTTTATGCTTCCAAGCATTTGGCTCGCAGTGTTGTTCTTTTCTCTTAAGTTGGATTTTGTACTAATAAAAAGTTAGGAAAATAACTAAAGTAAAAAAAAGTGAGAAAATGCACGCAGTTTAAAGTTGAAATAAGTTTCAATTACCTGCGACACAGTGTTTGAGGGACTGTGCAACAAATACCTTGGAAGGGGGGGGGGGGAGGGGGGGGTTGCAAAATTAAAAGTGGGGGCATAGGAGAAAATGATAACAAGAGAGAAAGGGAGGTTCGATGTACAATTTAATACGTACAAGGGGGGAGGGCATTACTTTTTCACTGGAAAAGTAGTGGAAGAGTTATTAGAGTTCAAATATAAATACTAACATTGGAATGAAGCTGACAAATTTATCTACTCTAAGGTGTTCTGATCTATGAACTGTTGTTTTCCGATATGTCATGCAGTAGAAAATATATGTTAAAGCAGTGCTACTTTATTTGCACTAGGACTTAATAGAACAGGAAACTTTATTTAAAAATTGAAAAAGTAGCACTATAATGTTATTCAATGAAAAGGAAAGATGTCAATGTTAGCACACATGGCATCATGATTTAGCAGAATGAAAAACCCAACTGTTGAAGTTTTAATTTAGCAGTACAAGTATGGTGAATAAAACACAGTATGATTAAATTGAGCTTTAAAAAAATGCTCAACCAGACTGGAATTACTGAATAGTATTGTCAGTTTCTCCAACAAAGCTTCTGTAATTCTGAAAAGATCTCATATTAAAGTATGGTAAATACAAAGGTACACTCTTCCGCTTATTTCTTGGACAATGAAAAAAGATTTAAAAGCGCTTACCGAAATACAGCTGAAAATGTATATAAAGCAAAAAGGTCTTAAGATAAGTGGAAGCAAGGCTGAGTTGATTGATCGAGCTCTCACTCACGCACGCGGGAACCTTAGTGCCAGAGATGCTGTAGAACAAGAGGAATCTCCCACTTCATGCGAAGACGAC
>NC_090869.1:32673359-32683359 GCF_036669935.1 Montipora foliosa
GTCTGATATGTCAGTTATGCCTACACATTAAGTGCCCTTTCACCTACTGTGACTATCATAAATGTAAAACAATAATATCATCTAGTTTGATGCAAAGTTAACGACTAACTTCTACAGAAAAGAATCTGGTATCAAAAGATAGCATGCACAGCAAAGTGTATCCTAATGCACTTGTCAGTGGGAAGCCACGTAGCCTCATACCCAGGGAATAGTGGGGCAACAGACCAGGTCTGCCTTCTAAATGAAGCAAATTTCCTCCTACATGGCAACCTTGTACGTCCAAAACCAAACGTTTCTCCAACACCCCCACAATGCTGACCATATTTAATATACTTCAAGAATTTTTTACTCAAATTGGACTTTGAAAAAAAATGAAAATCAACAATGCAGTCCACTTCTTATACAAGCACAATTGTAAGTTGAACAATAATCTACCACAAATTACAGATTAGGCATTCCAAACTTTACAATCTCTCAAAAAACAGTAATATTACCACAGGGTTTAGCATAGCCCTGAAAATGGCAATAAAAAATACCAGCTTCCAGGTTGTGAAAACCATTAAAATCGCATCGACATACAATGTAACTCCAAACAGGCATTTGACGTGCAACTCAATCTGACAATATTCCAGTTATTTCCGTTCTCTGCATTAGCATAGTAATCAAATGGCTACAAAAATGCAAACGTGTCGCATGAATGTAACCACTTTTCTTCATGCGGTGTTAGAGAGATAAGCTTCTACAGTCTGGCTTTAACCAGTATGAATTATCTCTTTTATAATGATCTGCCACTTTTATAAGAAATATTTTAAGGTTCTTTGAATATTTCTTCAGTTTAGGTTGTGATTCTATAAGCCATTTCTCCTTTATAATGCATTTAAGATCAGGTAATTTGTATTGCATTAAAAAGAGCAGTCTTTTTGTCAGAGAATTTGAATTCCAACAGTGTTTTATTTTTCAGGTTGTTCGGGTAGGCTCTCGCTTGAAGCCGTAATTTGAATCTTTAATAACTATGTCATTTGAAATAAAGTTTTCCTACTTCAAATGTGTGACCAACTTGTCTCTTTTGGCGAGTTTCGAGCCATTCTGACACCGTTTAGTGAAGTCATCCGGAAGGCCGTTGCTGAAATAATGGGAAGGCCGGTGTCACACATTTGAGGTAGGAAAACTTTATTTCAAATGAGATAGTTATTTACACAATTTTTTTACGATCGGTGATTTTCCCATACAATTCTCTATATACACAAACTGTCGCATACACCACGTATTTTCAGCTTGGGGCGCCTGTGATACGACTAATTTCCGAATGGAGGGCGCGAAATTTGAACGAAAATGTCTTTCGACCTGATACAGTATCTTATGTTATAAGAAATAGTGTTGGAAAAGAGATCATCACATATAGCACAACTGCAAAAGAAAATCGTGCTCGATCCAACGATTTGATCAAACAATTCGGTATCGCGGCGTCATACAAAAGGTGTGACAAATTATTCTGCATGCATGGCGTGAATTTTGAACGATCGAATGGCTTTCAAATTCGGTTCTATATCATCAGAAACACCATTGCAAGATAATCATTTGCTAAGCCTAAGACTTATTAATTAGTCATCGAGAGAACTGAGCTTACTCACCGAGAGATCGGGGTGTCGAGGAATTTTTCGTTTCCTTGAAGAACTTGGTGGAGTTCCAGCGTCACTACTGCTTCCCTCGGCAAGACTTGAGTCACAACCAGCTATTTTGCTTTCAAGAGCAGCAACCCTCTCGTCCATGGCTTTAAATCCCCTCTCCATGGTAGCCTGAATCCCTGCCAAGGTCTGAAATACCGCATCAGAAAAATCGCTTTGGTTTCCTTCGTTGATTCTTAACGAGTCGTTGATGTCGGTCAACTGGTTTGCTACTGCCGATTGATCACTCTTTTCCAACTTCTCCTGGAGATCTTTCAGTTTATTCAGAACCAACCTGAATTCCGACACATTGGTGTTCCGGGTAGCCGCCATTTCTTGCTCGATCGACGGAACGTTCAGCTAAAATTCAGCCAGAAGCGATGTGCGATGCGATCACACTGTTATCAAGAATCTTCAAAGACCAAAAGTGGTTTTCCCGGTTTTTCCATAGGGAGCCCACACAAACAGTGTGTCTGTTTGTATGTTCGAAATATGAAATGTATGGGAAATATTGAAGAGTCCTAATATAGTAAACTTACATCGAGAAATGACTATGTTAAAGCTCAAAATAACCTCAGCTGTTGTGTATTGTCATTTCTGCGGCTGAAAATGGTGAATTTGAGCGATTTGGTGGGTTTTCCGTTGAATGTTACTACACGTCCTTAGAAGGAGACAAGGGTGGAAAGCTCATTTTCGACCGCTCCAGCGTCAAGCCGATTTTCACCCAGAAATTAGAATCGCCCGTCTTTCAAATCGAACACCAGATAAACTGAAAGGTTGACACTTCTTCTCGTGCCATTCAATGGAAGATCCATTCAAAATCCAAGCGCTAACCGCCAAATAATTTTCGAGAAATGCAGCTTTCGAAGCGACCAGCATCCGCGGCCGGGATTTCGTGTGCCAAGGAGCAACCGTCACGCTGTTTGCTCCACACTGATTGGATGCACTGTTTAGCAACGGAGCGGTCGAAAATGAGCTTTCCACCCTTGTCTCCTTCTAAGGACGTGTAGTAACAGTCAACGGAAAACCCACCAAATAGCTCAAATTCACCATTTTCAGCCGCAGAAATGACAATACACAACAACTGAGGTTATTTTGAGCTTTAACATAGTCATTTCTCGATGTAAGTTTACTAAATTAGGACTCTTCAATATTTCCCATACATTTCATATTTCGAACATACAAACAGACACACTGTTTGTGTGGGCTCCCTATGGTTTTCCCATAGTCCTCGAAGACGATTTGTTCACGCAACTAAAAGAAGCGTTGTGATTGGTCCATTTATGTTATTGGTTGTAATTTTTAGAGCCCTAAGTATTTTTGGTCATCGGCGTGGATTATACCATTTTTCATCATTTTTCACACATTTTTCTAACTCAGGATCGTTTACGTGTCGGTTTTGGAAAACATTAGAATGCCGAAAAGAAGTTCTCTGCGAAAGTTTGAAACAAGAAATAGACGCCGAATTCAGTGTTCGCGATGTGGAAACAGCTACTCTTATTCTGGATCAAGATCGCATGTTTGCCCAGAAATAAGTGCATCTCCTGACGAGGCTTTCAATGCTTCATTGGAGGAAGAGATCAAAATCGACTGTGCAGATGAGAACGTAAACTCTAAAACAGAAAGCGAGGATCCTAGTTCGTGCTGTGAGAAGGACGTGGAAGGAGCTGATGTTGATCATGATGAATCTCACTGTGAATCAGGACGGTTGCTGTCCCCAGAGATCCGCAGGAGACTTAGAGAGAGGTTAAGGAAA
This sequence comes from Montipora foliosa, assembly GCF_036669935.1. Lineage (NCBI taxonomy): Eukaryota > Metazoa > Cnidaria > Anthozoa > Scleractinia > Acroporidae > Montipora > Montipora foliosa. Next base: position 32,676,780 of record NC_090869.1, read on the forward strand.
CGCTTTAATGAAGAAGACCTGGACTATTTCGAGGACGATGAAGACGATTTAACAGACAGTGCTGAGTGCAGTCCTGTGGACACTGATGATTCGGTGAACGAGGAGTGGAATGACCCTTCAGAAGGTCATGATCTTGAGGAGGATTTTGACCAGGAAGATGAAGGGGAAAATGTCAACGAGAATTCGACACCCTCAGATAAATGTGGAGCCCTTATTTTCTGGCTTTTATTGTTTTTATTATCTTGGCAGTCTGGATTTTCTGTAACAGACACTGCTGTTGAGATCCTTCTTAAATTTCTAAGCCGTTTTCTATGGTTAGTTGGAACATTTGATGGGAACAGTTGCTTTGCTGAGCTTGGCAAACGTTTACCAAACACCCTTTACAAGCTGAGAAAACATCTTGGACTGTTAAACAATGATAACTTCATAAAGTTTGTCGTCTGCCCTAAGTGCAAGACTCTGTATGACTATAAAGAATGCATGCAGAAGCGCTGCGGAAGACAAGTGTCAGCCCGTTGCAAGTTTGTGCCATGGTCAAATCACCCACATAGAAGTAGACGAGGTGAGACTGTTTCCTTAGTGTACAAAAATTAATGTTCTTGTTGCTTGATTAACTCTAGCAGGGTATATAGTGTAACTTACCAGGGTATCGGCCAGGGTTTTGGGTACACCATATACAGGGGGTTTCAAATTACATGTAGGTAGGTACAGTATTTTTGCGAAGAAATATGGGTAGAATACTCAATAGATATTGAATTGTAAGTTAAAATCCCTTTCATGTAGAGCAATTTTTTTCCTTTATAGCAATGTCCCAATTTTGTGTATATTGGGTAATTATTTTCAGGTATATCAGTATAGCAGTTCCCCTGGGTTGACCCTGACTTACATATGTACAGTGTACTTTATTTACTTGAAAGAGTGTTTATTAAATTTTCCCAGGTTTTGATGCGACACTTACACAAGGGCAGCGCCTATTCAAGGGCAATACTTTTTAAAAATCATCACGAAATGCTTGTCAATAAGGCATAACTCTTACATCTATTCTTATCGAGAAATGAAGGGAACAACCAAACCTGACGGCTAAAAAATTTTCTTCCATATGTTATATACAGTATATTGGCTACTGTACATGTATGTTTTCATGAGGATGTTTTAATGGGACAGTTTTTCAGTGAGTGATTAAAAAGTGGTACGAGAATCACTTCCTCTTTTTCTTCAGATTTTGAAAGAGTGTTTGCTTAACACCTGCCTAGCAAAATTTTGAGCTTTGATTTTCAACCAAAGGCTGTTTACTTTGTGTTTTAGATATCACGGTCAGCCATTACTCACATTCAAACTGACCGACTGGACGTCAGAGGATTGGATCTAGGGAAAAGTAACGTCATCCACTCGATAGCTTAAAATTTCAGCGTGTAAACATAGTTTATTATGTATGCAAAAGAGGAGTTTAAAAATCTGAAAGCGTGAAACTCACATGCTGCATATTAATTCAGTCGTGTACAAATTCATTGCATTCTTAAACTAGTCAGCGTTTCTCGTCATTTTCTTGTCAATCCAGCTCTGTCAAGATTTTAAAGTTGGTAATTGCAGACCATTAAATAGGAAAATTCCAGTTAAAATAAACAGTTGTCTTTTTGAACTTAAGGCTTAAAACTTGGGTCACGTAGTGTTCAGTTACAGTTGTAACTCAGATTTGAAAAAAAAAGATAAAACTTAATCTCTGCTTAAAATGAGAAGGATGCAAGCGTGGAAAATGATGAATATTTCTCTCTCCCACACTTATGACATGATGAATAGATATCATGTTCCCAGGGTTCTTGCAGAGAATTTTTGAGTGAAAAAAAGGGAACTCTTGTTAAAAACAAAAATGGAAAAAGGCTGGTCTGGAATATTTTCCAACAAGTACAGGGTAACAATAAATTGCTAAAATGTTGAGTGAAATCACCATTCTTGCTACCTAGCCAAATCTCATCTAAAGTTTAATTATTTGTCAAAATATTCCATCTCTCCACCCTTAACCCTTGACATTACTGTCCAGTCTCTGCAGTTCACATAAACAATACTGTAGCAATGAACATAATCCTGGTGTCTCATGGTACAGTGTAACATTGTCACTTTGGTTCCCAGTCATTTGGCAAGCTTTCTATCGATCAAGTATTAACTTTTCAGATACCCAAAGATGGTGTATCCTTATAACTCTGTTATAAGGTCTTTGCAACAACTCTTTGGTAGACCTGGATTTTGGATGAAGTGCCAAGAATGGAGAAAGCAGATCTTCCCTGGCAATGTCAAAACAGACATATATCAAGGAAACGTCTGGAAGGAGCTTTCATCAGCTGGGTTTCTTTCTCACAGTAACAGCCTGGCTGTTATGTTTAATGTTGACTGGTTTAGGCCATACAAGCATTCTCCTGGATCTGTTGGAGTAGTCTATCTTGTCCTACTTAATCTGCCTTGCCACGAAAGGTACAAACTGGAGAATATTATTGTTGTTGGCATTTTACCAGGGCCTTCAGAACCAAAACTAACTGCGAACACTTTTTTTGAACCACTTGTCAAGGAGTTGCAGACACTCTGGGCCTGTAAAGAGCGTTTTGCTGTTCATGGTAGTTTCTTTAAACGGGCAATCAAAGTGGGGCTAATATGTGTTTCATCAGATATCCCTGCTACACGGAAAATTGGAGGATTCCTGGGACACATGGCATCACAGGGATGTTCTCGATGCAAGAAAGATTTTTCATCGGGACAAGGACTTAATTTCAGTGGTTTCGATCGTGAGAATTGGCCTCCTAGGAACTCCTCAGAACATAAGTGTTCAGCGAAAAGGACACTGGATGAAAGTAGCCCTGCAGCTCAACAGAAACTTTGTTCTCAGTTAGGTGCCAGATATTCAGTTTTGCAAGAACTAGAATACTTTGACTGTATACGTTACTTTGTTGTGGACCCAATGCATAATCTGTATCTTGGGACAGCCAAGCACATGATGAAGAATGTATGGCTGAATGAGAAAAATGACTTCATAAGCGATGAAGACTTTCAAAGAATTCAAGAACTGGTTGATTCAATGACAGTGCCACAAGACATTGGGTGCATACCTGGAAAGATTTCCTGTAGCTTTTCAGGATTCACTGCAGATCAATGGAAAAACTGGACAGTTATTTATTCAATATTTGCTCTCAAAGGACTTTTGCCTGATAATCACCTTGAGTGTTGGCGTCATTTTGTCCTTGCGTGCAAGAGACTGGGCAAGAGAGTCCCGACAGATGATGATATTGAAATAGGGGACTCGTATTTGATGAAATTTTGCACAATGTTTGAGAAACTATATGGACAGGACCTGGTCACTCCTAACATGCATTTACATGGGCACATAAAGGAGTGCCTACTAGATTATGGTCCATTTCATGCCTTTTGGTGCTTTAGTTTTGAAAGATTTAATGGTATCCTGGGCTCTTTCCACACAAATAACCGTTCAATTGAAATTCAGCTGATGAGAAAGTTTTTAATGCAAAGTAAAGTTAAAGACTTCAAGTACCCTGAGATGTACCAGGACACTTTTAAGGATTTTTTTGACAATTGCCAAGGTTCAGGTTCAGTCAAGGATACTCAGGAACCAATAGAGCAATACCTTAGTCTTCAGGAACACAGAGAAGTATCAGTTGGTGATTTGCATTCCTGCAGTTGGACAGTGGACAACAATAATTGTATCTGTGCAACCTCTTCACCTAAAGATGCTGCACTTGACTGTGAGGATTTAAATGTGCTGAAATCAGTGTATAAGAAACTTTTGGACCTTGACGAGACAACCACTATTGAAATGCCCTTTACTATTGCACAATTCAAATCCATCAGAGTTGGATCAGAGCTATATGGATCACTGCAAAGCCAGAGATTAGTGTTTTGATATACAGTGAGACCTCTATTAAGCAAACCCCCAATTAAAGGGACATCCTTTATTAAGCAGACACTTTGGTCCCAAAATCAGTGTCTCTTAATTTTATTTTGGTAATGTTTATTGTAATGTTAAAAACTTCTATTAAGCAGACTTGCATTGCAGTATTGGTAGCATTCTTGATGAAGGCGATTGATCAGTGATGAGTCCATACATGCACATTTAGCTTTCAATTAAGAGTCAATTTTTCTGTTATCCATGACTGTCATCCACAATTTAAATTTGTAAAAAAGTCACTACCAAATATTGCTGAGTCTTTATAGACCTCCTAGAAAAGCCCTGAGAGTGTCTGTTTAAAAGAGTTTTCACTGCTAGTTTTTAATCGGCCATTACATCATGATAGTCCACCTTTCTTTCTTTTGAAGCTTTAGTAAAATGCAAATAATTCTCTTTAAAATGCTGGATGTTGTTTTAGAATTACAATAAGTTTTCACTGTTATACACCTGAGTGAAGATAGGTTTCTAGAAAAAAAGTGTAAACCAGAAATGATACAACTCAATACTTTTCTAGAATACTTGTGATCTCTGTTCTCATTTGCCTTCTTAGAGACCATACTATTTAATTAAATAGTTGGAACATCTGTGATCATCAATAATTGTCACAATGAACATGAATCTTAATGAAGCACACAGCATTGGCTCAGTTGTCCCATAATTTGTTGTGCAGAATGTTTTTAGGGGTGTGTAGTGGCTAGGCTGGCGATCTACAAAACCGCTGTGTTTACGGTTCTTTTAAAATAATGCCTTACAAAAGCATGTTTGGTTCAAAGGTGTTTGTATTCATTTTCCAAACTTCCCAGTGCATTGAATATCCTGGCATTGGGGTGATGTGATTCCAGTAAAACAAAAATTCCTTTCTCAAACTGTCCGCCATGTTGTCCATGCCATGTGTCGTCCATACACCTTTACTTACCTGCGATGGCTTAGTAACCAAACCCTCAGGAAAACTTTACAAACCGGAGGCAAGAAGCGTTCGGTAGTGTTACACAATGAAAGAAACCGTAGGCTGCTCATTTCCCGAAACAGCGGCTGGTAATAGAGTCTAAGAAAACCGCTGATAAAGACCAAGTTTCACGGTGTTAACTGCGACTAATTCCAGCGGGAAAATTTCAACCATTGTTAATGCATGTAGATGGTTATGAACTCAACACGTCTCTTTGTTTCATTTTTGGCCTTGACGGTGCACAAAACAAACCCTTTTTCGAGAATACAACCAATCAAATCTTTCGATTAAATTCTGCGTAATTAATTTGCGAATGGCCGTTTTTATGCCTAAGACGTTAAAGTCGTCAAGACGCATTTGACGTCTGAGACGTTAAAGCCGTCTGGCATAAAAACGGGACGCATAAAAGTAGACAAACTAACGGACAAAAACAAGATTTTGCTAAAAAAATGACTAGGTTCTATTATCGGAAGACACTGGGCACGAGCAAACTCGGCACCAAATAAACGTTAACACACGAATATATGAGCAAATAAACGTGGCGGAATTGCAGCTTCTCAAATTTATGTCTCGACGTCGCCTGGAAGGACAGATGCAAATATTTTTTTTGTGACAGAAATCAGTCTAGAAATCAGCATTTTCTGGCGATGGACGAGGAATTAGATTTAGCCTCGGTGCATGGCTTGTTTGTCTTGTCGACCAAGAGAGCAAGGAAGGAAGGAAGTGCAGATTAACAAAGGACTCACGGCTAAATGCGTCCAAGTTAGGGCGCCCGTTTTTATACTAGGCGCATTTAACGTCTGAGACGTTAAAGTCGTCTGTTAAGTGCGTCTAAACGACGCACTTAAAACAAGACGTTAAAGTCGTCAGACGTTAATGCGTCTGTCTTATTTCTCGTTTTTATACTAGACGTTAAAGTCGTCTCGAGACGACTTTAACGTCTCAGACGACTTTAACGTCTCTAGCATAAAAACGGTCAATCCGTGCCAAGCGAAAGTAATAAATTGTGCACTGTCACGGTCAATTCAACATCGATTGCGACAACGTTGTTGTCGTTTTTGAAGGTTGTAAGGTTCATAACCAGTCCCTCCATTAACTATGTTTCAACCAAACGCCATGTGCACTTGTTCTGGAAAACTGCAGGAAAACGATCAGGTAAACAAGGCATTTACTAGCGTTACACAATGCAGGAAAACCACTGGTGAACATTATGTTTTCATGGCGTTAATCGTGACAAATTACCACTGGAAAATTACATGAAAACACCATGTTCAATCGTCGCGGAAAACTGAAGGAAAACGATCAAGAAAACAAGCCGTTTACCAGCCTCATACAGTAAAAGAAAACCGCTTGTGAACATTATGTTTTCATGGTGTTCACCGTGACTAATTACTGATGGAAAATCGTAGGAAAATGCCGTGTTCACTCCGTGAGGAAAACTACAGAAAAACACTCCGGCAAACAAGCTATTCAACGGGCTTTTCCTCGTGCAGGAAAACGCGGGATAAACTGAATGTTTTCCTTACGTTCACAGATAGTGAACATTAAATTCAGCGTTCATTTTCTGAAATGGTAAAATGGAAGGTTAACTTCAGATTTTCTTAGAGTTCACTATTTGGTAAAACTATTGGTGAATGAGGCTTTTTTCGCCGTGGTGGGGGGGGGGGGGAAGTAAATTAATTTTT
>NC_090869.1:32695859-32710859 GCF_036669935.1 Montipora foliosa
CCGAGCCTTCAGGCGAGAGAAATTATCAGAATTTTGACAAAACTCACGTGAAATTATTTGCTAATTTCACTCGTCGCCATTTGATTAAACATACTAATTGTACGATACGAAGTCCTATTACCAATTAATCGTAACTATCTCAAAACACAGTGCAGGATGGATTAAAATGCGTTCACTTTTCTCGACCTCACTCCGCTCAGTCCACTCGGTCTCGACGACGCATTTTAATCCGACCTATATATAGAAGACTTCACTCTTTATAAACAATTATTTTGTTATTTAAAGTTTGCCAACCACAGAACAAAAGAATCCTTTGTTTCGACAGCCAATAGACCTTTGGTTGGCACGTTAATGACAATAGGTGACGTTTCTGTGAGTATCGCTATACTACTTGGAGCAGAACAGCTTCCCGAAGGTTTCGGGTGGCTGGGCTGCGTGAATTTCCAAGTTCTATTTCCAAGTAAAGATTGGCGGTTGTTTTTGTATTGGCTGCTGGTGGTAGCGTGAAATTTCAATTAAAGACTGGTGGGTTATTCATATATATATTTTTTTTGTATTATTATATATAACAAGTGATGAAAGAGCTTTTGGAGTTTTTGAAGAAATTGTTCCAGAAAAGGTATGGAATTCGAAAATGGTGTAGAGCCGCCGTTTCAAACTGTTGTCCAAAATATTTTGGATGAACCTATTGATGCGGAAACAAAGCATTCTTCCCCAGGAGTACCGGACAGCTAGCGTGGCCGAGGAGAACCAGAAGAATTCAAAACACGAAACGGCGCAGGGGACTGGAAACGTTTGACCCCTTTCATTCTATACATTATGGGGCGCAAGCCATCCTTGATGACAAAATAGTAATAGTAATAGTAATAGTAATAGTAATAGTAATAGTAATAGTAATAGTAATAGTAATAGTAATAGGCTTTATTTAAAGAGGGTAAAACACTTAACAGTAGTCCTAAGACACTGATGGCTCTGTGGCCCTCAAAACAGTTTCAAACATAGATTATACAACTAATGACAATAAAATATACCATTTCCAAAGAAAATTTAAGATAAAATATAACAAATGAAAAATTAATAAAAAGACATTATGACTAAAAAGATAAAAACAGCATAAAACGTATATACAATTACAGTCTAAGGAGCATCGCAGACTTTTGTTCAGCTAGAAAGGATTTAAAAACATTGTGCTTAAAACTTGCTAGCGAGCCATTATTTCTAATATGGGCATTCATGCAATTTCAGTCCTTTATAGTCGTAATAGTGAAAGTGCGACCTCCTTCTGTTTTCCGTTTATACCGGCGAAACCACCATTGTAGTGGGCTGATGTTTTTACAGGTCTTGTGGATGAAACAAAAGAATTACAGCGCCGTTATAAGACTGCGGAATTTTCTTCTGAACATACACACATACATACATACATACATACATACATACATACATACATACATACATACATTTTATTTAAAACTTGAATTTTCAGAGTAGCTCTATTGAGCTAATGTCTTCGAGGGAAAACAAAAAAACTGAAAATTTTAAATAGAACAGTTAAATTAAGGTAATACATCAAAATTATTACCACTACAATGCTAAAAATATTAAGAGTTTAGTCTCTATATAGCAACTTTAAACTATTTCAAGGATTGTTTTGTTCTCATCTTGTCTGAGAGCAAGTTCCAGTTTTTTGCTCCTTGATATCGCATTGACTCTAGTCCGTAATTTGTTGTCCGTGGTATAGGCAAAGACAGAATGTTCTCTTCTCTTAGAGAGTAACTAGCATTAAGAAGACTAAATAATTGTTTTACTCATTGTGGATAAGTCGATCTAAGGTAGTGTCTATGGCCCGTTTTAAACGTCGCATTTTACATGTGCCGAATCTAATGCAAATGAGAAAAATATATTGTTTTCGCTCATTTGCATTAGACTCAGCACATGTAAAATGCGACGTTTAAAACGGGCCTAAAAAACGAACAGCAATGTTTTATCGGGGTTTGAAAACACGAGCGTAGCTGTACGTTCCACGAAAAGCGTGTCCCTCTGGACTCAAAACAACGGTTCAAGTTGTGAGAGGAGAATATTAGCATACCAGGAAAATCAAGCGATGCCTTATTAGTATTCTTTATATAAAGAATACTAACAATGAGTGTTTTACCAGGATATAAAGCTCATGCACGTGAGGTTTTATCGGTCTTTTGATAGGCTGTCAGTCTCATGATTATTTAATGAGCTTTTGAATAAGATGTCAATTACCATAAGCATTTTATGAATTCTTCCATTGCACAAAGATAACGTGCTTGCTTTATGTAATAATTCATTGTAACTGGAGATTCTCTCGTTTAAAATGAATCTTAAACTTCGAGTGGACAACTTTTTTTTGCAAATCTACAAGCTTGTTTCGTAGGAGCATGGTGCTCCCACTCTTCAGGATCTTATAATTTTATTTACATAAACGCGGTATTTATGCGTTCATTTTTTCACATTTGCTTGCACATTGTTTAGTTCTTAATTACACGTTATTTAGTAAAAACTTCTTTGCATGCCGACAGCTGCTTACTAACTCTGACCTTTTGTTAAGTGTGGCGAGCTCCGTGTGGCAAATTATGTAATATTTCTCGAGTGTTCACATGTTACATATTTTAGTAGTGTTACAATACGCACGCGCTCTGCCTAGAATTTTCCAAGTGATCTTATACTCTGTTTAGGGTTTTTCCTGCAGTTGCATAGCCTTTCTTCGCGTGTTTCTGCTCCTGATTTTAGTAGTAGGCGCTTATTTTTTGAATATATTATACTTTTTACGTTAGGCATGCAACTGTATGAGAGCCTGAGGGTACTACGATTGAAAATTGTCCTTAGGGCGTGGCCCCTTTGGAAACACTCAATGATGATCCACAAGAATTCTTTCCCTAAGTTGGTCTTGACTCGCGCATCGAACAGGGGTTGAACCAAGTAACATTCCGTTTTCTTAACCTGTGTTTTTTTCAAGGTGTGCTGGTATCCGCTTTTGCCTAACGCCGCTTGGTAGGGCGGTGCAGCTTTGTTGAACAAAGATTCATCGGATGAAATATCCGATAATTTCTGGTTTACGCTCTCTGGGATACGTCTCAGAATGCTGGGGGGGGGGGGGGGGGGTTGCTCTTTGCATGCACATATTGTGGTGTGTTTCCAGGTTTCCGATTGTTATCCTCAATCAATTGTCTGCAATAAAATTGGGCTATTCGTTTCTTAATTCGCTGGATGGACCAAGGCGGCTGTTGTGACACGACGAGCCCGTCGTCATTGTGTACCAGGCCTCTCTCACATCTAGCGAGGGGACTGAGCACTATATAGGGCTTACGGGCACGGACTTTATGGCGAGGTTCGCCAACCACAAGCAATCTTTTAGGACAGAAAACTACAGTAATGAAACTGAGCTAAGCAAATATGTATGGCGCTTAAAGAAGCAAAAACAGAGTATAAGATCACTTGGAAAATTCTAGGCAGAGCGTGTGCGTATTGTAACACTACTAAAAGATGTACCTTATGAACACCTGAGAAATATTACATAATTTGCCACCCGGAGCTCGCCACACTTAACAAAAGGCCAGAGCTACCAGCATGCAAGTAAGTTTTTACTAAATAACGTGTAATTAAGAACTAAACAATGTGCACGCAAGTGGGAAAAATGAACGCGTAAATACCGCGTTTATGTAAATAGAATTATAAGATTTTGAAGAGTGGGAGCGCGTCAGGTAAGTAATTTCAAACTAGGCGGAGCGTCGAGACGCGCTTACAAAATACGAGAAGATGATGGTGATAAAATTTTTCAAGTGAGGCTATGATTCATTTCACATACCATTTCACACATTGATAAAATTTTTATAGCTTAATCTGCTCCGCTTTTCCTATTTTGTTATCAATAGCTCTATAAAAAGATAATTCAAATACAACTAGCACGCGCTTGGTGACGTGTACAGCTGTCCAATTACAAGGTGTCCAATCATAAACTGGCCTATAATAACTAATCAGATTCGAGAATTTTGGAATATTTACGAATTTGGTGCTCGAAATTAAAAGAAAATCCAGGTTGTCCCTGTTTCAAAAGCCGGACAACCAGACCCTTGAATTTTTGGTTGCTCATTAGGAAACCCCCTACGATTAAAAGTAACGTCGTGTTGAGATGCAATCAAATGGGGATCGAGAATGAATATGCCACAGTTCTTCGTAAAATTATGTGCCTGTGATTTTTCGCGGAATCCTGAGTGTTTGGCATTTGCTATCTGACATTTTTTTTTGGAAAAGAAACAGATTTTCAAACACGGGAAAATGTTCAGCGGCAGCAAATTAATTTATTTACAAGCCATATTAATTATCATTCGATGTATTTTGTCCTTCCTTTTCATTGGCCGAGATCCCACCACTGCCTACAAATAAGTGTTTTGCTTTCATTGGCGAAAAATGTCTGCGCATGAGTCGCGCGATATGGCACGTGACGCGTTTCCGGGACTATCATTGGCTCTCGTGAAAAAAGCACTCCTGAGAAGAACAGAAAAATGGCTGGCGTTTGAGAATCGGTAGCTTGTTGGTTTCCGTTCTTTTTAGAGCGATCAAGGCTAGTTTTAACGCCAGTTTCAAGTGGAATGTATTGTTAGAGAACGTCTATGTTGTGTAAATCGTTTGAAAGTCCAATCCAACCAGCATCCTCGGAAAATTTGCTCCTCAGGAAAATTTTATTTCGTGGGAAAAGAGCTGCGAAACAGGTGAGTATTTTGCGCAATTTTTAATGTGGAAAGTTTGTTGCCACCGGGTACAAAAAGTTACTGTAATGTGCAGAAAGGAGGATTCCTAAGGTTTCCGTTCATGTGTGAATTGGCTTGTACCAGGTGGCAGGGAAGTGGCAATATTGTTCAACGTGAAGGTTATTTTTTTCTGCGTTACACCTTACGATCGGCACCTCTACATGAATGATCAATGATTCGATCAGATATGAATTTGATTTTGAATGTGATTGTCTCATTCGGAACGTAACCCTAGTATCAAATATTTTCAATAGCTGCTTTTAAGGTCATTTATATTCCCTTTTCTGGTGAATGTCTAGGTTATTATACTTTTTAGCAGTCACTACTCAACGATCCTTGCGTTCAAGTAGTTACCAAGTTATGGATTTGCAATTAATTTGAGTTTAAAATCAAAATCCATGTTAGTTAAAATAATGTTTGGAAGAACAGAAGTGTAGGTACAGATGTATATAGGTATCTATAGATTCAGGTTTTTTTAGACTATTGTTTTCTGGAAGCATTAATGATGTAATTTTGGTTTTAGGGGACTGTCATGTGTTGTTGGATCAAGGAAATTCTGTTTTGAGTCAAGTATGGTTGACAGTGGATAGTTGTTCCTGAAAAGGCTGAAAGGAAGCTTTATTGCCTTGGACTTTTTTTGCTTACACCCCACATGTTTGTTCTTTTCTTACATGGCAAAATTTATTAATATATTATGTGATTTGAAGCTGCAGCTAGAAACAGTGTCCCATGCAAAAGGTTTCATTGGGGTTGATGGCAGTAAAATAATTTTGGTAAAAAATATGTTTAAAGTTTTTATCATAACTTCTCATCTTGGTCCTGCTCTACGATTTTGCACAAGGAACTTGTCAATCAACCATTACCTTTTTGTTTATTTGCAATATGATATTTTGGATAGCAATTGATTTATTTTTCTTATCCCTTATGTGTAGATATCCTATGTCTGTCACATAGTTAGTTTTAAGCTTTTATTTCCTGTAGTGTATCTTTATTATAGCTAGCACATGACCCCACAAGCATGTGTTATTGCTTAACTATTGATTGTGTTTGAATAAAGGATATTGTTGTCTTGTCTTGTAGATAATGCAAAACAGCCTCAGTTGTATTTGGATTATTTCTGAGTGTTACTTTTAAAGGGCAAACCATTAAAAAGTGTACAAAGTTTTCAGGAGTTCAGGAAAAATATTCAAAATATTCATTGATTTGAAGTTCCTGAAGCAGGTAAATCTTGAAGAGTTTACGCAACCATATTTGGAATATACGGCATTTCTTTTTAAGAATGTTCAAGTCCACAGAATTCATTTTCTTTATGTTGAGAAGTACTGTAAGACTGTTGACACTATGGGGTTCCCCATTGACGAGTAAAATCGTCTGGTGTTAGACAGAGCAAAATACTCTGGCTTTAGACAGAGTAAAATACCAACCAAGTATGGCCGGTTTAGGGGTGAAAGGGTTAAAGTGCGATCATTACTTTGACTTTCTTTCTTCATTTGAACCAAAACAAAGTGACTAATCATCACCTCCACCATTGCTATACAATGGCTTTGGCTTTTAGAACAAAGTATCAAAGTTGAAGCTGGTGGCTCATGGAGTAAACTTTGCAAAAGAGTTAGGTTAAAAATACTTTTATAGGTTAAAAATACTTTTATGGTATTTGAGTATTATTGTAGAACAAATTTGCATAATATTGTTAAAGTCATTAAATCAATGTTATGAGAATCCAAACATGAGGATGCAGTTTGCTGAGGAGGGTTTTTTTTTTAAACAACCCTTAAAGGTAACAGAATCTTGTTTTCTGGATGTAGGCTAAAGAAATCTGACCCCTTAGGGGAACCAGTTCTAAATTCACCTTTTGAGCGTCAGCTTTCACGTGTAGTGTCACGTGACTTTTGATGTAAACAAAGCTCGAAAGTTCGGACATTCGAGCAGATCGGACATAAGGACATATAGTGAGACGGAGTGGAGAAATGTACATAAAAGTCATAAAATTTCGGTCTCTTTTTTGCGTGGGACTTTCAAATGATGCAACGGATACGCTATTAGGATTCTGCGCGGGACTTAATAGTTTTACACTCCTATTTCGACAGGATTTAAGCTTACGGGGGTGAGTTTAATAGGGTTTGCCCACATAATTTTCGATTCTGATACTCGTCGGAAGGAAACGAAATGTGTTCCTCACATTATATTACAATGAATACCTTCATGTGTTAAAATTTAAGGTCATTAATAAAAAAGATTGAACGTGATTTGATTGTGTTTACATGCTGCTTCAGTGACAGAAGTCATAATTTGTTATCTGGGACGAGCGCCGAGTCGCAGAATGGTCACGACTAAAAGATGTGCTTATGGTACTTGTAAAAACGACTCCCGGTACCCTAAATCGTGGGTAAGAAATGCGAAGGGCGATCCGATCAAGTTTTTTCATTTTCCCGGCGAAGTTAGGGAAAGCGAGAGAAGGAAAAAGTGGATAATGGCTTGTCATCGCGGTGACTCGTTTGTGTGTACGAAGGACAGTTACGTTTGTAGTTTACACTTTGTCGGAGGTAACGGTCCAACACTCGAGGATCCAGATCCAATATCTGCTGTGGCAAGCAAAGAAAGAGTAAGTTAACTTGTTTTGAAAGTGTTATTTAATGTTACTGGTTGTTTGAACTTTAATTTTATATCGTGCATAGGTGTCGCGACTCAATAGAAAACGAAAGGTATCTGGTGAACGAGATATAGTCAGAGAGAGGGGGAAGAAAATTTGCCTTGAACGGTCAGCCGCAAAAACTCTGTTAACGCTTCATCGCCACACGGGTAAATCAAACGAAGAGCATGCAGCTGCCAAAGCACTTTTGGATCTGACCTTAGCTGTAGAGCCAGTCACACATGCAGAAGAACACGAGCAAACTGACGAGTTTCCTGAACCGAGCACAGCTGAACAACTCGATCAAACTTTTCCAGAACCGGTGGACTTCCACGTTAACCGAAGCACACAGACAGATAAAAAATTACTCAAACAATGCAGCACGCAAGTTAGTAATAAACCATGGAATATTTTCTACCAAAGAATATATTTTCACGAGTGCTTTCATTTTTCATTTTGAGCGTATAACCTTTTTTTCAATTAGACTGCAGGCAGGAACAAACTGATGAAGTTTTTATTTATGGCGAAAGTAATGGACCCACAGAAAACCTACCACTACACAGGTACACAAACTAAATTGTAATTATAGGCAATCAAAGGATGACAAAATGTAAGCGGCGCAGCTAAGATAAGCATGACTTTCTAATCTCGGCTGTGTGATGTAAACTTTCCTCCAAGAGTCCCTCTCAATCATTTTGTCAGGACGATATTTTTAATATGTTATAGGTATGACAAAGGAATGTCTTGAGATGATTTACAGTGAAATCAAAGAAAAGAGTGAGCGGATGAACACCTGGAAGGGTACACTAAAAACTAAAACAGGAAAGATCCAGGAAAAGTATTTGAAGGTACTTAAAATTATCAGTATGTATAATTTGTACAGTCCCAATAATAACCATGAGAAGAAAACTTATCTACAGTCAGATGGTTTACTTCTTAACAAGTAAAAATGTATGATTGCCACTTTACACTTGATGTGTCGTTTTCGCTTGTTTTTATTTTCTTCAGAAAAGACAAGAGCTGTCGAACCTAACCAGTAAAGAGCAATTTGTGTTCACCCTTGTGAGGCTTAGAAGGAACCCAAGTTTGGAAATGCATTGTGATATATTTGGCATCACCAAAGGGTCTGGAAGCAGAATATTTATTACATGGATTATATTTCTCGAAAAGGAGTTGAGATTTCTTTTACCCTTCTCAACAAAACAAGAATTGATTGGCATACCTAGACCAAGTTGCTTCAAAAAGAACAGGTTTAAGAATGTGAGAGCGATAATAGATTGTACTGAATTTTATGTTGAGAAACCTTGTAAGCCATCCAGTCAAAGATCCACCTACAGTCAATACAAGTCCTCAAACACATTTAAGCTACTTATTTCAATGTCCCCCATTTTGCATTTTAATTTTGTGTCCAAATTATACAGTGGAAGTATAAGTGACAAAGAGATAGTAAATGCAAGTGGTTTTCTAGCAAAACTACAGCCAGGCGATGCTGTAATGGCTGATAAAGGCTTCAACATACAAGATTTTTTAGCCTTGCACAACACAGAACTAATCGCACCTCCAATCATGCGCAAAAATAATGTATCTGCCCGAGCATCAACTGCTACAAGACGAGTTGCAACTGCAAGGGTTCATATTGAGCGGATGATAAGACGCCTAAAATTGTTCACTTTTCTACGGGGAGTTATTCCCCTTACATGCAAACCATATATTAGCTGTGCTGTTTCTGTCTGTGCAATACTTGTAAATTTACAACCATCAATAATTAAGGCAAGTTCAAATAGAGAATAGGCCAAGGTTTAATCTTAAATACTGCATAGGCCATTTCTTAAAGTGTTCATTTCTTTACAAATAAAGCTTCTAGGAAAGTTCTTGTTAATGTTCTCTTCGTTTCAGCGTCTCCAGGGTCAAACCACAGATGTTCGACCTTGACATATCCATTGGGATCACTTTCATACTCTGGCAGATCCTATGGGATTTAATACAACATGAATTCCATGATTGCAAATCTAGAGAAATCAAAAAAATTACTCTGGAAATTTATTTACATTATTTTTTACATCAATTTTTCTCCAAATTATGTACCTGTAAAAATTGGTCAATAAACATGAACATGTGAAATCCACAATTGTTGCTTCCTGCCAACTGTTGTGGTACCTGGAATTATGTCATGAAGTGGGCAATGTTAGGAGCATGATTCATTTTAAAATTTCAGACTTTAATTCTCAATTAGCAGATCTAGATCTACAAGGAAACAGTAGTAACAGTGATATTTTCATCCAACATTTTCATTACCTTAAGCACATGCGGTGTCCGCTGGCTTGTCTTGGAGGGTATAGCACTAGCTGCACTTAGGTGATCCAAGAACCTGTTAAAAAAAAAGTGGTTAGCACAAACGTGACATCAGTAACAAATTACCATTTTATGTTACCTTATCCACTAGCTGACAGTAATAATAATTATTAGTACACTGCTGTACGTACCTGTTGATATTGTCTATTTCGGCATGCCTTGTATTGATATCCCATGTCAAGGAGTCCATTATCAGTAGGTGCCTTGAAACGAATCAACATTTCTTTGTTTCAGTGTAAACCCCAGTGAATAAGATATACTGCAGGTACAAACACTGAAATTATTTCTTAATCAAATTATATGCTAAGAATGCTCACCATGGGGTCAATACAGCGACGAGCCAATGCAAACTGAAAAAAATAAAACTTCGTTACTATCTCAGTCAGTTTCTTCATTGTAGCTGTCAGGATAACTGAAGTTTTATTCTCAATAAACATGGAGGAACAGTATTTCTGACCTTCTGTTGATTGGAATAATCACATATCCACTGTTCAGGAGATTTGCCTTGAAAAACTTCTCTGCTGATTTCTGGCGAACAATTCTAAAAGAAATTGTTGAAGTGTGAGTCATGAACAGTTTTCACCCATTGCATAAGAAATGTGTGTTGCTCCATACAAATAAAGCAGTCATTGTTATCATATCAGCATGAAATATTCATTCCAAGCACTGTTTGAACGTCCATTATTATTACCTGGAGGTTGTTTGATTAACATCCTGCTCCCCACATAAAGTGGTATAGAAAAATGTACTGACAATAGGATAACACTGGGGTAGTTGCCTGAAACCAGATACCAACTTGTTCTTATTCATACTGGCTTTTAATTCATACATTAAAAGTAGGAAGTATTATTATGTAATTATGCAAGCAATTTATCATTCATCAGCTTTTATTGACCATACTTTCTTGATAGTGTTGAACAAAATAAATATAATTAATTATTATGAAATGTCACATTACTTACTTGAACAAAAACAGAGCTATTGTGTCAGTTATCATGGAATTTGGTTGAACGGTTTCCACGTCCTCCTTGTATATCTCTAACCCAGAAAGTAGCACACTCTCTGAAGGTGTGGCAGGGGTACTGTGCTGAGAGGATAACAAATCGATAACTTCATGGCATTCTAGTTTAGAAGGAAAGATGTTGGATTGGCATGTTTTGTCATCTCCTTCAGAGCTGGTCCTTTGAAACCCACTGGGGACATCTGGAGAGTTTATGGCCTCTACATCTTGTGATTCGTGTGCCCCTAGTGATGAATCTATAAGAAAATCCCCAAGATGGAAATAAACAACTGGATAAATCCACTGAGAAAATAATGAGACAAATATTTATAATACGTACAGGAGGTTAATACCTGGCAATACTGGCCCAGATAGAACAGTCATCAGGAAGGGGAGGACCTGACCTATCCAAAACCTCTCCAGTTTGGCACACACATTTGACATGAAGGTTGCATCATAGGGTACCTCAACAGAGAAGATTCCTTGCTTTGTCCACACAACAAACTGACAAAGTTCCAGCCCAGTAACAAACATTTGAAGCTGAACTTGGAAATAGTATTTTGAAGTTGATTTCAAAGCAAAGCCATCACCATTTCTGATGCCACCAATTTCTGGGGTTAGGAAAGCTTCTTTTGGGTGGAGATCTCTGTGTTTCCAGGGGCATTTATATTCTACGACAGTGTTTGGGCAACCTTTAGAACACTGGCATTTCTGAATATTATCCACACTTGCCCCAAGGAATGGCTTTGACTTTGAAATCAAAAAGCCCTTAGCAATCAATTCCAGTTTGTGGTGGGTATGGCTTGCAACCCGCTTATATGCATCACGAGCACTGTCTTCATGAAATAGCCCCCACTCTCTGGCATTTTGTGGTTCCATTGTTTTCTGCTTATAAAAATGTAGGGATGTCTGTGCTGATGTTATGGCTTGTACCAACTTTGTGGCATTTTCAGCACTATTTTTCTCAAGTGCTTCTTGGCGGGTGAAGACTCTCTTGCAGTTTGAGGCTGTTATGAACCCTGCCTTGTGTAAATACCAGTCATCACATTGCCATTGCTTTGTGGTGGTGCTCTCAATGTAGTTAATTTCTGTATCACTGAAAGAGAACAACCTCAAAACGTCTTCCAGCAAAATATTTGGATCATTTCGTAAAAGCTCTTCTAGCTTAAGCTTCATGATACCACTCCCAAGCTTGTCTTCACTTGATTTAGTGCTTTTGCCAACTTGATCTGTGTCTGCTTCTGTAGTGCAGTAAAGTTTTTTAAATAAAGGCAAGATAACTGGACTACTAGTTGGTAATTGGCACATTTTTTGGGTGAAATTTCTGAGATACTTCTCATCTGGAGGATTAGTGTCTTCGGGAGCACGTACATCTATTTGGATATTTTGGGAGTATGTGTGTTTACGTTTTCTTTTTTTGGAAGAGGGTTTTTTTGCTTTCTCAATCAACAGGTCCTTCAGTTCGCATGCTACAGTACTTGCTGTTTGTCTCTTAACCCAGGTGCATGGACCACTAGTTACGCTGTCTTTCCCACAAGTGTTCAACAAATCTTCTAGCGAGTACATGGCAGCTGCAATGTGTTTACATCCACCATCTCGACCTCCCTTGCACTCGCATCTTGCTTGAAGTACACTACCTCTGTTAGCGCCTCTACCCTCAAGAATGAACCAGAGATTATAGTAATCTTTTCCTTCATCCGTTTTGATTTTCATGAAGGGCTTCACTTTAGCTACATATACATGGACACCCACTTCGTTCAACTGAACCGTTTGCAAAGATTCCACATAACCATCATTAAATAAGCGATAATCATCGAGGGACTTGTAAGCGGCGAGTCCCTGTTTGTCATATTCAGTGGAGTGGTAAATTAAATAGTTAAAAATATCGTACAAGCCGAATGGCGGAGAGGAGTTGAAGTTGTTCACGGTCTTCATTGAGAATGGATTGGAAATTAACATATCGTGAATTAATAAATTATCTGCATCGTTGGTTTTGTCTTTTTCGAAGTTTGGATCTACTGGAAGCATCATTCCTTCCACTGCAGCGGCGATTTCAATCAGCGAAGACTTCAAATAGCCGCTCACCGAAACTCCACGCTCTTGCAAATATTTTTTAAGTTCTGCGACATTCATTGTATGGAAATCCCTCTTAGTAACTTGCTTAGACATATTGAACCTGTAGCTGTTGCAAAGTATTGCAAACAAGGCGACTTGTTGAAGTTAGCGAGACCTACAATGTAGCTATTCGGCGTTTTCAATTCAAATACATTTAAAGGCTCACTGACAGAGAAAGCTCGACTTACACAAACTCAAATCACAACCATTCTCTTTTAATACTGACCACAAAGTGCATATATATATATACAGATGACAATTTTAATACATGAAGGTATTCGTAATGTCATAAAGCGAGTAAAACGTTTGCTTCCTTCCGCCTAGTATCAGAAATCGAATGTGGGCAAACCCTATTAAACTCACCCCCGTAAGCTTAAATCCTGTTGAAATAGAAGTGTAAAACTATTAAGTCCCGCGCCGAATCCTAATAGCGTATCCGTTGCATCATTTGAAAGTCCCACGCAAAAAAGAGACCGAAATTTTATGACTTTTATGTACATTTCTCCACTCCGTCTCACTATATGTCCTTATGTCCGATCTGCTCGAATGTCCGAACTTTCGAGCTTTGTTTACATCAAAAGTCACGTGACACTACACGTGAAAGCTGACGCTCAAAAGGTGAATTGACAAATGACTGGCATTTTACAGTATTCATAAGTAAAAGCTACTTGCTCCCTTACCAAATTTTTCTACAGTTCCATTCATTTTTCAGATCTATAGCCTTAAATGTACTGCAGCAACTCTGCCAGCTGTTTGGTCTCAGTATCATAAGCAGAACCCCCTTGGGGTAGTTTTTTCACTTCACCACCATTGTTTAACCCTATCCAGGGACTAAAGCAAGGATGGAAATTGATTACAGCTTAAATAAATTGCACCACTTTTTTTACTTCTTACACTTACTGCATTCAACTTTAATTTATTCATCCTTTGAAATGGTAGGAATGCTTACTATTATTTACAGCAATTGCTAAAAATTCATTGCATCTAATGTTGAAATATTTTTTACATATGAGTCTTAAGTATGAGTCAATGAGTCATGAGTCAATGAGTTAGTGCAGTTACCCTAACCCATAAAAATGAAAGCTAAAATTCCAGAGAGTGCTTAGGACTAATCACTGAAACGAGGGCTTAGGCTTGATCAATAAATTATTGCTATATTGACTGTGAGTCTCATTGACTCATGACTCATTGACTAATTGACTCATAAATCATAGGACCTCTTTACATATGGAAAGGTAACAGGAGTTATTTCTGTGAAGTCTTATCCAGAAAACTGCAACATAGGATTATGTCCCTTTCAAATGTAGCTTTGCATGCTTTTGCTCAATATCTTTGAACGATTATTACGGAAATATGAAGTTATGGTTTTTCTAAAAGTTAAATCTAATGCAAGGGGATTAAAATTATTGAAGTAGCTGTGTTGCAACCAGAGTCCGCAAAGAGAGGTTAGATAATTTGTTGTACTGGAAGTGCTTAGTAGGCCAGCGTGAAATTTGTGAAAAGTTTTGGAGGGTGGCACTGAATCACCTTCAACAAGTTTTCTAAACTTTGAAAATACCTAATTTTATATCCTCCTGCTGTTTTATTGCTGGAAGATAAAATCAATTCCTGATTAAGTATTTTTGTTGTCACACTAACCCACTACAATGTGGTGGAAGCGTATTATTAGCTGCAGTAATATTTTGTTACAGTAAAATTCTCCCTGCAAGTAAGCTGGACTTCTGAATCAAATATTGTTGTTTTGGCTATTCAGAGTTAACCTAATCTATGTTTATTTCTATAATTTGGAGGAAAGCAAACAATTGGCATTTTGCTTGTAACAACTATAACAAAATGTAATTGCAACTAAAAGGTTTCCTTCTAGTGTACCCATTATGAGGTGCTATGACATGGTTATTATTACTGCTAAATTCACTTTAAAATTTATTTTTGAACGACTGAAATACATTTCTTAATTTTCCCCTCGGTCTTAATAAATTTTCCTCTATGGACCACTTGAATGGCAATTTTAACAACTTAATTTTGAAAAAAAGTGCTAAAATCTTAACATTTTCTGTTAGATGCGGGAGCCCGCGGAAACAGTGTGTAACTATTTAGTTGGAAGAGAAACCATTTGGAAACTTAGTGGT